>NC_134830.1:130688285-130759721 GCF_004210375.1 Tachypleus tridentatus
AACAGTTGTAGGAACTATTTTTTCAGGTTTGTAAACATTCATTTTCACTCATTACCTTAATTTTCATCTGCCGTTAGCATACAACGCAAAAAATACAATATATAGTTTTTGGTTTTTTTTTAAATGGCTTGTTCAAATCAACCTTTCGTTAACACAAATGATGTAGTTTTGCGCTAGATGTTTTTCCTTACTTAACAGACATCTTAAGTAGCTAGTATGAAAGTGAAACGTTAAATTATTTAAACCGTTTTTATATAAAAATGCAAATATCACAATTTTGCTAAGTGATGATCATATAAACCATAATTTTTCAATAACTTTTAACAGTAAATAACTGTTTTGAATGAGGCAAAGCAATTATTTTAAATAGCTCTTAGAGACAAATCCATATTTAGCTACTCAGTAGAAAACAATACGCACACCATAACTACGCCTAAAATCAACTATATATTTGCGATGTCCATTCATTTAGTTTTCCGCTTAAATGTCTCGAAGATATGAGACTATCTAAGATGCTATCTAACATAAATATGTCCGTGTTACGTACGTCAAACGATATATACAATATTTTCAAATTGCTGTTTCCGCCGTAATTTACCTAAATGCACACGGTTGAACATAAAATTGACGGGTTTCGACAATAAACATGTCACTCACTCTATATTGGCAAAATGCCATCTTTTTCTGTTAACAAACAACTATTAAAGAAAGATTGTGCTACGGAATCACAAGGTATCTAAAATCCACCATATACAGTATACCTTCACCTATTCGCAGTTCCCCATTCGCGGCCCCGCATATTCGCGGGTTAGGCTCTTAACCCTATCGCATCGTATGCCGGTATACCAGGCTAGCGTCATAACGTCATAAAAAACGAATGCTCGGTAAACCGGGTTTTTGTAGGTCATAGAGACTAAAAGCGCTTTTCGAGGGTATGTCTGTATTTACTCTCTCAAGCAGTTTTATCGATTGACGTCTTTATCGAACAATTATTACTGAATTGTACTGTACTGTATTATTATTACCTGAACTGTGCGTACTGTATCTGTCTAAGATTGCCTTTAAATTTGTTCCACTTTCTGTCAATTCTAATACGTGTTGTAGGCATAGAAAATGACTTTACGGTACAGTAATACAGTATGGGTAACTATACTCTGTACGTTTCTTTTTTGATTAAAATATTGTTGCAGTACAAAATTAAAATGTGTTTACATTATCATTACTACATTAGTGAAATACATGACTGCATGCAATATTACTACATTATTACTGTATGAATGAGTGAAAGTGTCTGGGAAGCATTTAGTACCGTATATAATCTCATACATAGAAGTTTTAAAACTGCATCCAATATTCGCGGTTTTTTGCTATTTGCGGGGGGTAAAAGTAACCCCGCGAATAGCGAGGAATACTGTATTGTGCGTTCGATTTTACAATCTTAAATATTTTATTCTTCTTACAGTCCTATGTTCAAGAAGATAAAGTAATTTCTCGAATAACCGACCTGTATTTCGCGTATATAATATAAGGTTACTGCTGTTACAGAATCGAAGTCCAGACCTGAATGTTGCGTACATAATATAACGTCACGCTACCCTCATGGATAAAAGCGCCAAGGGATAATGTAAAAGGAGCTGGTTAGTAACCATCTATTTCAATGTTCCGATCACGCCTACTTACGAACCACACGATATATTGCAACGTACGAGTTTAGAATACGACACGAGACGAAGGGGGTCAATACTCCCTACCGAGAGCTTGTAAACCTAAGTCATCATCATTCACGTGATGTCACAAGTTAAAAAAATCACCTTTCACCAAACAATAAAACCTAGTTTTAAACCTTACGACGATTTAGCAGTAATGAGAAAAAAAACACGTAAAAATTCAATTTTCTTTCCTACCTAAATGATATCAAGTTGGTTAAACCAAGTCTATAAAATAAACATTTCGCAAAATTGAAGCCGTTCAACGACTTAACGTAATTAATATGCAAGTCTACTAAACATTTTAGAGTTCAAAGGCGTATTGATATCAAGCAATATAAATAATAATGGTATTCCTCAAATATTATCCACTAATTTCTAATTAATTCTAGCAAAGCTTAACACTTTCTTCTAAATGCAATGTATTTTGAGAACTGTTTTTATTCCACGCTATTTTGTATCTCGTTTTAACTGTGTTTGAGAGAAGAATAATCACACAAGTATCTTTTTTTTCCAAGGCCCGGCATGACCAGGTGGTTAAAGCACTCGATTCGTAATCCGATGGTCGTGGGTTCGAATCCCCGTCGCACCAAACATGCTCGTCTTTTCAGCCGTGGGGGGCGTTATAATGTGATTATCAATCTCACTATTCATTAGTAAAAGAGTAGCCTAAGAGTTGGTGGTGGATGGTGATGACTAGCTATCTGCTCTCTAGTCTTACGCTGCTAAATTAGGGACGGCTAGTGCAAATAGCCCTCGTGTAGCTTTGCGCGAAATTCAAAACAAACTTTTTTTTTCCCAATTACTTCTAAGCTTACTTTAAACAGGGTTAGACTCATAAATGTAGTGAGTGGATTGTATAAGGTTATTCAGTGTGCAAATAAAAGGGCAAAATTCAAAACTTCTGTTACAACTACTCTTAAGAAAAACGTATAAAAAATTTTAGGTACAAGGTGTTCACCCTCATCAGGCTTAAGAATCTTCAACCCTACTTACTATAAAGTTTTCAGTTACTATTGCCATACTACACATGCGATGCACCAAGTAGTGATGGAAATATCCCAGCTCTGATTTAGATATTATTAAATATAGTTAGAGTTACAAGTAATTATCTCGAAAAGCTTTCTACAGATCAGCAAAATTTCTCCTATAATTCTAAAACTGTAAGCTTGTACATTTCTATTGTTTAACATAAGCATGAAGAGCGACTTCCAAATGCATTCTTGAAAACGAAAATCAAAAATATTTACATATTTATCTTTTACAACTCATGAATTATCCTTTTAATCACCTTAACATGATAACCTCTCCTATGATCAATGGCAATTCATTCCTTAAGCCACCAATCTTGTCAGAAAAATAATAAAATCTATTGTCTTTTTTGAAATCTTGAACTTGTGATCTCTCATCCTATTACTTTCAGAATGTGGCACAAAGAAATCAGAAGCTTCTATCCTATCTAACTACCAAGAGATTATGTAAACTTCAATAAGATAATGTTTAGGGACAAGGGACCTACTGGTCCATTTAAGCTGCCCCCATCCAGTAAACTAAAACTATTAAATAAAAATAAACATCAAAGACAATCCTTATTCTTATAATTACCAAGCTTTATCTTAAACTCACTGCCTCCACAACATCACAAGGTAACCCATTCCACAGGCCAACCACCCTGTTAAATAAATGATCTTAGCTGTAGGTAACTCCAACCATGCCAATATTTACAGCTGACTCTTCATTAAGTATGATAAAGGTTATATATCAACACCAATTCCCTTTAAAATCTTAAATATTTCAATCAGATCCTCTCTAACCTTTCTTTTTTCGAGAGAAAATTTCAGAGATCTTAACCTCTCTTCATATGATAACCCCCTCCATCCCAGGCACTATTCTAGTAGCCCTTCTCTGAATCTTTTCAAACAATTCAATGTCCTACCAAAGATAAGGAGCCCAATATTGAATGCAATACTGTAAATGTGGCCTAACCAGTAACATATACAATGAAATTATAACCTCTTTAAACTGATATTCAAAATTTCTGCAGATAAGCCTAAAATCCTATTTGCCCTACCATTAGCAACAGCACACTGCTTGGATAGCTTAAGATACTGATCAATTACTACACCAAGATCTCTTTCTTTCATAACACTGTTAACCTTTTCATTACAGGTTGAGTGGAATGCACCCAGCTTATAACCCTGAAAGCATTCGAGACAGTAATTATACTATGGTTTTTGATAATGTGTGCAAATGTTTACAAAATTTTGCAGATTGGTGGTAAACATTAGTTTTCATTCACAAAATACCAGGTTTAGAATTAAGTATTAAGATTTTTTTTAATTAAAGATTTTCTTGCAATTTATTTTTCTTTCAGAATGTTGACTCTGCAACAAAATTATAATCTCTAATGTGACACCAAATGTATATATAAACGTAAATTCATAAAATAGTCATCCAATTAAATTTTGACTGCACGTCAACAAATGCAACAACACAGTTTTTGACCTGGGACCATAGGAAGGCCCATCTCAATAGGGTTAAGGTTATAACCATCCAAATTATACTTATAATTCAATTTATAATAAACCACATGTATTATCTTGCATTTATTATTGTCAAAACCCATCTGTCCAACTCAATAAATGATCTAAATCTTTTTTGTGAAGGATCAACAGCCTCCTCACAGCCAGCAACAGACAAGAACTTAAAATCATCAGCAAATTTAAATAACTTAATAGCCACTCTTATCTATTTCATTGAGATGCAAATCAAGAGGAGAAAAGGTCCTAAAACCAGGCCCTAACCTATCACACTTGTAACATTAAACCAGTTTGACTGAACTCCATTTATAAAAACCCTTTGCTTTCTTACAAACAGCCACTCTTCTATCCAGTTAATTGATATATCCACTACACCTATAAATAAATCTTGTCATATCCCTTCAAAATCTGTTTTTGAAATATGTAACCAGAATATCATTATTCCCAATATCCATATGCACCAAAACAATGAACCTAATACAGCAATGATCACTTGCAGTTAAACGCCACTTTTCAACTATTGTTTCTCCTGTTGCTGAAGAAACCTAGTAGAAGAAAAACATCTTGAATAATTCCCAAAAATCTTTCTCCCTCACATTTTGACTCTAGCATTTCCCAATTTATTAAGTTAAATCCACTCCTAATTATTACCTCATTAACAGCTGAAATCATATCACTGCAAAAGTTTCTCAAATTCATCAATATCATCTAATGGCCTGTTATCAGCTCTCAATAAAAGCCTTTTCCTTTTATATCCACTAATAGAAGCCCAAATGGATTCAATCCCCTTGCCATTATCTTTCATATGCTCAACTTCAAAAGGATGCAACTCGCAATTTACTTATAAAGCCACTCCTCCCCTCTCTTTAGTACCTATAATATATCCCTGTATTTCAAAGAAATTTGTCATCAGTAACATCTACATTTAACCATGTTTCAGTTAATTTTAATTAATACAATATTCCTACCAGCAATCTAAAGTCATCTAATTTATTTCTCATACTTCTACAGGGTGTTCAAAAGTCACTGTGCACTTACATATTTATTAATAGACATGTTTCAATATAGAATACAGGAGGTAAATATGAATGACAATTATAAACAATGTTGAAAGTGACCCCCGTTGGCATCAATACAAGCTTGGATCTTTCTTATTTTGTTTCTAAACACTGCTATCAGTTGCTGGCTTGAAATAGACTGAATAGACATATGATTACAAAACTGCACCGTGACTTTCTGAACACCATGTAGCATTACAATAATAACAATTAAGTATATCCTTAGAACTACTTCTATACTCATTTCCTATGCTAAATTTTTGTCAACATTTATCTGCATTTATCTTACCCCCTCACCACTGTTTAGTCCAAGTTTAAAACTTCCCTTACAGCAGAGTTATTAGCCCTTGCAAACAAGTCAGTTCCTACCTTCTTTAAATGTAAACCATCCTTTCCAAAAAAAACTCCCTTCTCCCATTAAAATGATCCACAACAAAAAACACATTAAGAAATATTAATCCATTCCTAAAAGATAACCTTGCTATCTGTAGACTTCCTTTGAATCCCTTCTCCATAAACTTAGAATCTATTCTTAGATAAGATTAGAACTGTGCACAGTATTTCAAGTGAGGTCTAGAGATTTAAGCACAGATAACCTCTTTCAACCTGTAATAAATTTGTCTATACATACACAATAAAACTATTACCTTCACTAATAACAAAAGAACAAAGTATGGCATTTGCAACATGTCACCACTTTTCAACTTTTCTTCAGTTATGCTATTGAGTAGGTTCTACTTTATAGACATATGATCCAAATTATGGGTCACTTACCAAATATTTGTACAACTTAAAATTTGCCCAAATTATTGTGCAATATCTTAATCTCCATAACACTGTGCCCAAAAGTTTAAAATCACCATTAATAACTTTAGTAATTATTCTTCTAGTAATATCTTTAATGTAAATAAGAAAAAACACGAATGCAAGGAACAACCCCTAAAGCACTCCTTCAGTAATAAGAGCCCAGTTTCTCTGGACTATGATAACAGTATTTTACTTTCCCTACCCAACCATCCTACAATCCAATAACTTTTCCTTGGTTCTTATCGATATGAGTTTATTCCTAATCTTTTACATGGAATTTTATCAAAACGTGTTTGAAAATCTATGTGTACTAATTAAATGTTCTGTTGATCATCCAGATAACAAGTAATATCCTACATAAAAGACTAGTAAGTCAGGAGTTCTCTTTGATTAACTCATCTTGTCTTTTGTTTATGATACATTTCACTAAATGATTTTAATATAAACTTTTATCAAACTAAAAATGTTTCCCACTACAGAAATAAGATCAAACTGCCCATAATGCTAGGGCAATGCTTATAATTCCCTACAGATACAGGAGCAACCTTAACAACCGATTCTCAAGCACCTGCCATTCTATATAGCCACATAAAAAAATACAAACTCTTTCTCCTTTTACAAACCTGAGGGAAATATCTGTGTGACCCTGTTCCTTTATTGATGTCAGAAAAACACGTAGTTTTAATAACTCTTGATACACAAAATGACAGAAAACCTTGTAACCAAAACACTTTTAAAAGGTGGATCTTTCTTCTTCAGGAGCAAGCTCTTTGTTTGAGTTAGAGGATTTTTAACATCTTGTAGCTTGACTTTTATTCTCCAAGCCTTTCTAATTGTAACCAAAGGAATAATATGTACGTACTTCAGAAAATTACAATATTTCTCAAGTTCAAGATTATGGCTAATATCTTCCCTTCATTAAACAAAACTATATAAATTTATACTTTTAACTTAAAATACTTTCCATAAACTCTTTTAAGGACCCAATTGTGCTCATTTTACTTACCTTTAATATACTTAAAATTTTTGAGCAGTTAGTTTTAACATTTTAGTTGTTTTTCGTAAGTCCTCCCATAAGTTTCTTATAACCAAATCTCTAACTTTTATCTAGCATTGTAAGTACTCAATCTTATCTGTTAAATGTCTTATGTTTAAGATATATATTCCTGATTTTTACCTTAAGCCTTTAGTGAGCCAATTATATTTAGTCTTTCCCATTGTATTTTCCTTTTTTTTTGGAGCATGCTTATCTTGATTTAAAGGAATTTATTTTTAAATCTTTTTGACAATCTTTCAACTCATTATGCCTAATCACTTCAGATAAATCTTATCTTACAGCATCAACATTTTTTTTTACATCATCATACAGCACAATGTCAGGTCTAATTATACAATGAGCACAATTCCCCAGATGTTTTCCCACTTCCCCTCTTGCAAACACATCTTCTTTAGAAATTGACATAAAATTTGAAACAGCATCTCTCCCCCTTCAGTTAGCCTGCTGACCATCTGAAATGGGAAATCCATCCCAAATCATTGCATGAAATCACTCTTTCTTCACTATTTGCCTCAGTACAACCTAATCAATATATAAAACTACAATATCCCATAAATATTTCATTAGTAATCTTATTGTACATAATGGAATTACATAATGGCGAGTACAGAGAACCAATTGCAGACACTGGAGCAACACCGAACAAACCATTCTTAAAGATGAAGTACAGAAACTTCTAACCTTAATGAAGATTGAAAAGGCAACTAGACCAGATGATTTATCAGCAGAAATGTTGAAAGAATTAGATAATTACAGCGTTAATATAACCAACTAATGTAATATAGTATATAACACTAGAAATGACACAATCGTATATTTGTTTCACTACCAAAAAAATCCAAGGGATAGAACTGTATAGACTTCAGAACAATCACTTTAATGAGTCACATTTTCAAACTACCATTGAAAGTAATACAGAAACAAATAGCAACCAAAATAGACGATGAAGTAAGCAACTCATAAGGTGTGGCACAAGGGAAACTATTTCTAATCTGAAACCAATCTCTGAACATGCACGCCATGGAGGGACAAATAAAATTTATATACATGCTTCATAGATCATACTAAGGTTTTTTGATAGGGTAAAATACTTAGATGATAGAATGCTTACAAGGAATAGGAACTCATAAAAAAAATATATAGAGTGTCACAAAGATGTATTTGGAACAAACAGCAGTAGTAAGAACAGAACAGGGAGTAACAACACCAGAATTGAAGATCAAGAAAGGGGTAAGACAAGGATATGTATTGTCATCTACTCTGTTCAACTCATACACAGAAAAAAGCATTTAGAAAAATAGAACGTATAAATGCAACAGTGATCAGTGGAAAAAAACAACAAATTAAGATATGCAGATGATACAGTTCTATTAACTACATGTATATCAGATATATACAACAGTTAGTAAATGAAAGAGGAAAAGATATGAAATGGAGATTAATACTAAAAAGACCAAATCAATAATGGTAACTAAGAACCAAAATATACCTAGAATCAATCTAATAAATTTAAACGTTTGTATATTTGGGACATGTAAGCACTGAGGATGAGAAAAGGAAAGTGGAAATTCAAAGAAGAACAGATATAGCCAGGAGTGCATTTAACAAGATGTCAAAAATATTAACATCAAGAAATATTAACATAACAGCACAAACAAAACTTGTCAAATGCTGCGTGTTGTCGGCCATACTGTACGGTGCTGAAATGTGGAGAATATGTGAAGCAGTTCCTAAAAAAGATCATTTGAAAAAATGAATCTTCAGCAAAGTACTGGAAATATCTTTAACAGAACAAAATACAAATGACGAAGTATTCGAAATGATGAAAACTAAACAAACAGTGTTGTCAAGAAAAAAAAGGTGAGTAGTTTGAACATACAATTAGAATAATTGAATACAAAGAATGTTGCTAGAAGGAAAAATGAGTGGGAAATGAGGAAAAGGCAGACCAAGAAATGTATGGAATAACATCAAAGACTAGATGGGAATATCATATAGCAACTGTGTTAAAATGGCAAAAAGAAGAGAATAACAATTCTTCATAATTGCCAACTTGCTCTGAGCAGATGACACCTGATGATGATGAATCTTATTAGTAGCAACCATTAGCAAATTATCCCTGTCCATCTTATCAGATAGCCTATAATAATAATTGTCAACTAAGGACTTTACAAAATTGAAACCACTGACTGTAACTCAAACATTCAACCTCTTAACTATCATTCTGAATCTTCAATCCAAATAATTTGCAGTTCATTGCTCACAAAAAGTGTCACTTAATTTTTAAAAAAGTTAATCAATACCAAATGAATTATAATATAGAATTTCAAAATGATTCCAATTATAAGTTTTCAAAATCTAATTTTCAGTAATTCCCATCATATATGTCAAAGTTTTGCATTTTAATCATGACCCTGAATTTTGAATACACTACAATAATCTTTAACTTGCTCTCTAAATCTTATTTCCAAACTCCTCATTACCCTAGTTATCAATTTCTTGATTTCTGGTACTGAAAGCTCCCTCACCACTATGTAAGTTTAGCTTACCTTTAATGGATATACTTACAGCTTCCTCAAAGATTCTTCTAATTAACACTACCTAGTCTATAATTTCCACCACACCTACAAATTACCCCACACATCCACCAAGCTACTTGTTACTCTGAAAATGTGAAAAGGACACTTCTATTTCCATTCCTAAACCTCCGATGAGTTCTTATCTGGAGATACAGTAATAACTCTAGCCACGTTTACAAAGGATGGAATAACAATGCCATGACTGTATTACAAGAGCAAACCTTTGGCTACATCTGGAGAACTGTCACAGTTGTTTCCAATGCTGGAATGTCCCTCCTCTTATGATTCTGAACAGATCTAAGTACTCTTTCAAGATGTCAAGAACAGTATGTGAAGTAAAGCAAAGAAAAACTGACAAAATTATCATTGTTCTTTTTCTCCTTGTGAAGAAAAAACAAATCACTTGTTAGAATTATCTCCAGCAGCAATAACCTTAGTAAAAATAACTTCTTTAACTTAATATTTATAATATGCATATTTGATTCTTTATAATTTTACCTATAAACAGGAGTATGGTTATTAACACTATTGATAAGGAGAGAACAATGTTTTGACCTTCCTAGGTCATCTTCAGGTTAGATGGCTTAGGAAGGTCAAAACATCGTTTTCTCCCTATCAACAACGTTAATACACTTACCAGCTGCTCCGAGATACATTTTTTATTTCAAGTGGGTTTCTTGTCATCAAGGATAGTCTTTGTCTTACAACTTTAAGCCATTAACTGTTTGCTTTAGAGATTCACAACATACACCTTGAACCTTAGTTTCTCTATCATGTTCAACAATCCAGCTCTTCAGTTTCCCTATCAATATGTTCAAGAATAATCACTGTATTATGTATTTTTTTTATCATGAGTCCCACATTAATAAGTTAGGAAATACTGTTGTATGCAGACTGCTAAACACTATCACTATTGTTCCTTTCAAAGAATTCCTAACATGTGGTGTTTCTCTTCCAGCACACACCATTAGTAACTGAATAACACCACCATTTGAATAACTTCCTACAATTCTCTCAAGACCTCTTAAAATTTTCTTCATCTATTTATACTTTAAAAATAATGTTTAATAACAGTTTATACTTCTCAACTTTAACACTTACAAGGAAAGTCACATTACAAAACTTCTCTTTATAACAAACTAATATGTTTTTAAAATTAACTATCGTAGTAGTGTCTATGTTTTCTCTAACATGCTGATAACATTCTTGAAGAAGGGCCAAAACAGTCTTAGTTTCATAAGATTACAGTAATATTCTTGCTCTTAAATTCAAACTTCTATAAATAGAACATAGTACTCTATTAGTTCTTTTTATGACAGCTACACCTTTTGTAATGAAGTACACTCCCTCTCAGTTCACATATCATTATTCTACTTTCACACTAGAAGCAAGTTTTTTCTAAACTTCTATAACTCCAAGTGAATCAAACCTTTTATGTTCTGGGCTATGCATACAAAAGGTCCTTCTGCATAAAAGAAACATTATCAAAAAAATTAGCACTTTGAAGCAATTTAATATCACAAACAAATTTAGAAATAATGTTAACTATGAAACTGTTATCCAAATTATTAACATGGATAATTAACAAAAGTCCAAACACAGACCAATGAAAAACCACAGTGGTCAAAATTTCCAAATAAATTGTTATTGCCTTTTCCAACATTTGTATCAGAACATTAATTTAAACTCAACATAAAATTGCATAACATCTTAGTACTTTAGTCGATGACTTCCCCAACTTTCTTGGCTCTAGAACACTCCCCTTCATGAGTTATTGCATACTTTGATTAAGGACCACACCTAACCAATCCATAAATGTAGGTTAATTCACTGTCTTTCAGGTTAATGGTGCCTATTTTGTTCTCATTACAATTACAAATGCATACTATTTCAAATGTCAGAAACATTTGAGAAAGAATATTTTTATGCTTTGGCACCCTAAAACCAATATCACAATTCTCAAGTTTGGAACACCTGCACAGCACATAGCTTCCTCTGTAACCAGAACTTAGTTGAAATAACTACAACAGTTGAATAAAAAAAATAATAGTAGTCAGAACATTATTTATATAAGCAATTTGTTGCAACAACTTTTGCAGTGTGAACACCTTTCTAAGCTAGTGAAGCATGATTATAATTAATTATGCTTGCAATAGTATATTAGTATTAAGTCTATTATATTTTCTAACATTAAATTCATTATTCAGTCTCAGTCCTTTATGTTTGAAAAATGCAAAAGGACTGTTAACAGCCCTCAATTCTTTGTTTATGGAATTTGACAATAAAAGTTAATTTGTATTGACTAAACTATTAGCTAATGCAAGACATGGTGAGTGTGCTGCTAAACTCTGACAACCTCCAAGATGGCGTCCCTTCTCAACTCGCATCATAGAGAAAGTAGTTCATGAAATTACTTTAGTTCACAATCAAATTTGCTAGTCTGAATTTGCTCATATAATTTTGTAATTTAAACTTTAAACAGACTGTTTCTTAGTTACCAATATTTGAAGTCCAAAAAAAATAAATAGGACCACAGCACTTGTGTCAAAATTATTTATCAAAAAGTTTGTTTAAACAACTTGTCAAAGTACACAGTACATTAAAAATATTGAAGCTTTATATAAAATATATTAAATGTTCTGGTGGGTCACAGTTCACCATCATGAGTTTTTAATAAATATATCTATATACAACAATATAATCTGAAAATATATCACTGTACACATAACATCACTAGTCTTGGCCAATCAAATTTAAATAATCAAAACCACAGAAACCAACAGGGTTACGTAAAGTTTTCTGTGACCTTGTCTGTGTAAACAAACAACTGCTAATTGCAGATCAATGCTACCATGAATAACAACAGGATATGAATTTAAAAGTACCTTTCTTGATAAGAATAAAAGGGCTAATAGTGGGTTCAAAACATCAGATCTTATGACAAATAGGGGTTCTAACAGGTCCTGGCATTTACAATTGTTACCAACTCATATGTTATATAGTATACGTGGAAAGAAAAATACAGAGGGATAAAAAGAGAGTGCATGTGAGTCACTCAGAAGTTTATTTAATTAAGAGCACAAACTGATTCATTCCAATTGTGCATCTCTTCTTATGCCTACATAAACAAGTTACCTTGCCAGGAAGTCTGAATCAGCATTCCAGATAGTTAGTATATCCAGGTTTTTGAAAGATATGCATAATTTTTTTTATTTTACATGTATCAGCTATGGATGTACTATCACTAATACAATGCAATATGAACTGGTGTGCCAACTGGTTTGCACATTATAAAAATAACTATTTTTCCAAAGAGATACATCATACATAAAAAGAAAGTAAACCATAATTAAGAGTTTACATTGAAGTGTATATTGCAATTATGAATGTTTCCATAGCAATGTATCACTAGTAAAATTTATAATTGATAACAAGTGCCAATAGTACCTACAACTACCAATGTTTTTAATAATTTGTAAACTTGAGGATACACCTTATTCTGTTTGTTTTATTTAAGACATTTCTTGGTAATTTCCCTTTCAGACTGGTTTTACAGTCTTTACCCACCTGTAAGTCTAAGAACACATATCTCATGTATCATTAGTAATGTTGCTTCTGCAGTGAAAAAGAGCCTGCACTGCATAAATAATGATTACCATAATTCTATGTATCTTCACAAATACTGGCAATCTTTCAGCACACTTGAAAAGTATGATATACACAAATCAATTTTTAAAAATATTTGTGTGAAATGTCATTTTCACGATAACTTGTATTTATTTTAAACTTTTCATATATTATTTGCATAATCTCTAGAACGTCTCTAGGTTTCTCTACATAAACAATGTATTTAATTTCATGATTATTAGACTTCACAGAGAAATAATAAAATGAAATGGGTTAAAAATATGAAATAAACTGACTAACAACTCTTTCATTTTCTGTATTTACCATGAATTTACAAAGTATTTACATTTGTAGTTTAAAATCCTATTCTTTTAAATGCGTTTCTTTCTTATTTGTATATTGCTGTGTGTGGGGCAGTGCTAAGAACAGAATAAGGTTTTCACAACAATGCACACAGAAAATTAAAAATAAATGTGTAAATTATATGCATTTTTGTACTACTTTCTTGAAGCCAAATACACAATAAGATAACACTGACACATTCAAACTCTTATAAATGATTCTACCACTACATAAAGCAACATACAGACACTTGTCCATGATACTAAAGTACTAACCACCTCTGGCAGATCTTGGATTAGTACTATACCTGAGGCATTGCTAAAGAGTGCTATTTGAGTGAAACACATAATTGGTAACAGATGTAGCAGACTTAGTGTTGTTGAAATGTTATTATACATTTGTATTCTTGAAAAACCATAAAGGACTGAATAATCAGTGATGATGAGAAGATCCACTTGTAGAGAAAAATATATATGTAAAAATGGCTGGTGTGGGTTGAGAAAATTTTTATGCAGAGGAGCGAACAACGTTGACCTTCTTTGGTCATCGTCAGGTTCACAAAAAAAAACAAAAAAAACAGCCATTTCTACACATATTTTCCTCATAAAGGACTCAATTAAGAATACAGTGTTAAAACACATAACAAACCTACCTAATACTAAAATCTTATAACAGGTATAATTAATTGTGATATTGCTTCACCAGCTTTGACATTCACACCAAAATAGGAAAAAAATTTGTCTGGTGTTTTAACAAGACAGTAAAACATTTGAATTTTATCTTTACCAATCTCTTCATATGAAAATGGAAAATCTACATCAAATTTAATTTGTGCTTACTATAATTCAGTTAAAATTATTTATTAAATGATAAATTTGTTTTTCTTCAATTTATTACTATTTTCAGTAGAATAAAACTCATACCGTGATACCTTTACATTCACCTACACTTGTGTCAGTTGAGGCCTCTTATATCCTTCAAGGACACAACTGATTCCAAATACAAATAAACTAGTAAAGATAAAAATCTTCATAAGTACAAAGTCATAACATCACATTAACCATGCATGCAATAAATTTTCTGACACTCAATGTATTAAACAAATGGTACCTTCCTTATCACTTCATGTAGCAAATTTTCTGTGGTTAGAAACTGACTTACTGTCATGGTCTATGTAATCCTTATCCTGCAGTAGATCTCAGTTTCAAGATTAAAAAATTACAACCATGACCTACTAGTACAACAACTTTATTTTCTGAATGCGATCTTGTTGTTCTGTGATATTTTCTTTCATACCAAGAACACAGTATTAACAGTAAAGAAATCTTATATTTTTTTTTAATTGCACCTATTTCTAAGATGAAGTTATGCATTGGACTTCCTGAAAATGCAATATTCCCTTTTCTTTGTCATTCTGTCCATGTTTTCACATAAATTACAGGGTTTTTTTCTAATTACATCAACTACCCAGTAATCAAAATTATGATTAAATAAATTAATGTCATAAAAACAAGGAAGTAATATAATCTTTTTTATTATTACTGTTATATTATTATTTTTGATTAAGTCAAATTTCCTGAGCTTAATTCATTGATACCATAACTCATACAATAATCACTAATCAAAATTGTGGTTTCTATTATTATTTTCAGTTATTCAATTACTTCCAAATAAACAAAATATTAATATTCTGTTTGTCGTTAAATTTAAAGCTAAATAATGCACTGTCTGTACTCTGACTACCATGATAAACACTTGTTTATCAATCCATCTCATGCACAAATAATTGGTTAGTTAAATGCAATCAAATAGCAAGCTCCTTTTATAATCAGTAAACAAATTCTACTAATCCCCCAGCTATAATCATTAGTTCCAACTACATAAATACACAAGACTATATTCTTTTACTTTTTTGTTTAATGTATAGTTAAAATTCATATGAACTTTTTCTGTAATACAAGTACACATGCACCACATCAATGCAAGTTATAATGGTAGCTAAGCACAACTGGAAGGTAAATATATATAAATATATAATGTTATGAGACTCAAGCTCCTTAGATTAAACATTTGTATTTTCATGTAATAATTTGTAGCAATTCTAGCATCACTTCACACTCAAACTAGTTATGAAAAGAGACTCGGTATTTTCACAAACAAATCTTTAGCAAAATACTTCATTAAAAATGTTTTTTGTGCATAAAAACCTTTAATCTTTACGAAAACACCTACCAAATTTTGTAAAGATACACATACTGCATCAAAAGTTATAGTATAAATGCTTAACTTGTGCAAATGTGTATATAAACTTGTGCATATTAACCAAGCTTGTTGTGAAAGGGTTAAGATAATCAGCAGTTTAGTCAAGTTTATTATAACTCAAGCAAACTGCTGTTGAAGATTATTAGTATATTAGGCTTACAGTTTACATCAAAATAAATAATGCCTGTACCAAATAGTATTGGAGAAACATAATTTATCAAAATTACAAAGACTGAATTTAGCATTACTTTTTTACTAAAATAATCTAAAGAGAATTCTCCCAACACTTGTGTTATAAAGGTTATTTTACTGAATATAAAATAGAACTTTGACTAAACTCGAACTTCAACTGTTTAAGGTGATGACAACATAGGTGTGAATTAAGATGCAAATACTGCTGGAAATTATGAAACAATTAAAATAAAGCCAATATAAAAGATATAAAAAATCAAAAGAAGACCAAAAGAAAGAGAAAAATAATTTGAGAGGAATTAATAAACCTACGAGTAAAATATTTTTTTTTTTAAATATGACTGACAATCAATGAAGCTATTGTAAATGTATAGAGTAATTATAATAAAGGCCTGACATGGCCTGATGGTTAAGGCACTTGACTTGTAATCTGAGGGTTGTGGGATCGAATCCCCGTCACACCAAATATGCTCGCCCTTTCAGCTTTGGGGGCATTATAATGTGACAGTCAATCCCACTATTAATTGGCAAAAGAGTAGCCCTAGAGTTGGCAGTTGGTGGTGATGACTAGCTGCCTTCCCTCTAGTCTTACACTGCTAAATTAGAAATGGCTAGTGCAGATAGCCCTCGAGTAGCTTTGTGAGAAATTAAAAAAACAAATAATTACTATAACAAAACTGAATACAAAAAAACTGAGGTTTAAAAGAATATGAGCAGCAAAATAAAGCACCCAGAAAATGAACTGATGAATGTAAAGATTAAGCCTAAACAGAAAATGTTTCAACAATACAATTTCAATCTAACTACAGTAACTATCATTCATTTTCTTTATTCACCTGTAGGTCGTCACAACCACTTCATATATTCATGTGTGTGTTCTTATAAGCTATATTTTTAATGCAATATTTGTTAGCTAAATATGTAGATTATAGTGAAGACATTGCTGTAGACTTAGAATGCCTAAAAATTGAAGATTTGATGTTGGAGCTTTTTTAGTAAATCTACATTAGATCATAAATATAAGGAGGTGGTAAAAATGATAGTAGAATGAATCAGTCAGAGTCTGTTTTCAGTCATACTATCATCTTATCTTTATTGGTGTTTTGATATTGCTAAAATTGAAATGAAGAACTTAATATTTAATTACTAGCCTAAAGCAAAAGGAAAATTTTAGTCTAACATAAATCTTACCACCCTAATCTAACTTAGAAGGAATAATCTAAATTCAACTAAGGCATACAATCAGAACATATGAATAAAAATTACTTCTAAATATTTTCAGAAGTAATAAGTAAACCTATGATTTCTACTTGTACTTTATAATATCACTTATTAAAATGAAAGCACTTAGACTAGTTAATTTTGTAAATAATTTAATAATAATATTAACTACAACAAATGTTTACATAATTTCATGATTTTCATTTAACTAGTATGTAATGCAAGTTCATCAACACTAAGTTTAGCTTTTAAAAATTAATATTTTATTTCTAAGTTTACAAACTAGAAACATTCAAATGTTTCATAACTGAACATTGGTTGTTTTGATCAGAGAAACATTCTTGCCTGATTGAAGAGATTTTTTAAATAAACTTAAAATAGTAAAAGGTAAGAGAAACCCACTCTATACAGTTTAAATTTTTGTTGAATACATTATAACTTAAGTAACATCAATTAGAGTGGACCATAGTGCCTTCTCTTGCTGAAGTCTTTCTTATATTCCTAGAAAAGTTTCAATAATGCAAAAATGTTAATAGTAATTTTCACGTGTTTTTTCTCATAATTCCATCTTACCTATCACAGAGATCATAACGAAGTGACCTCTGTGATAAGTAACAGTTCTTTAATTTGAATTTTGTATTTTTATATACATATATTGTTTAATCTTTTATGTTTAATTAAAACAATAGCAAAGTAAATCAGTCAATGGGTGTTCAAAGTTTGTTTTCAATCACAAAATACGAGTCAATTTTTTTGATGTTAGTGTAGGCAGTTGGTGTCATTTGTAAAAGTGGCCAGAAAGTTAGTTTATTGTTCAAGCATGTAGAAATGTTAACGAAATAAACTTGTTATACTTCACATTTACTGGAATTTGAATTATTTTCACAAGTTAAACTGTTAAAAGATCCCACCCATAAAAGGACAACTTAACAGTATATGTGTGAGACCATGAATTATGTTAGGAAATCTGGCATCAAATTATTTTAATTTAGCTTAAACATTTTCATCACAAAACTCCAAACCACTTATTTCATAATAAACAGTACACACTATGAAGCAGTAAATATGTATTTACGAACCAGGTAATAGACCTTCAGCAAAGTATTTTAAGTAAATAATTCTCTACACAACTTCAATTGCTGGCCTATGATAAGAAAAATTTCTACAATAAGATATTTAAAATAATTTTTACCTCTTGAATTATTTCAAAATAAATTTGTCATAATACAACTCCAAAAAAGTTTGGTTAGTACTTACTACCTTGTAATTTATTAACACAATTTTAAAGGTATAATATTCATTTTTTTCACAAACAATGGCTGCTATCAATTTCATCTCTCATCTTGTAACAAACTACTCATAGCCTCCATTCTGAAAAATACTTCTGGTCACTCAATAAAACTGCAGAGTCAGAAGATAAATAGAGTTACAGACACCCACAATGACTATCTTTGTTGAAACAGTAATATACATGTACAACAACAAATACTGTGGTACTTATATTCATACCACATGTGTAGATGCACATTTTTGCACACACAGATCATGCACATTCATTTATTCTATTAAACTCAAAAGATATAAATTATATTTTTACATTATTAATATAACTTTTGAATGCTACTAACTGTTTAATGCACATATATATTTAAGGTAGGATTCTGTTATACTAAATGGCAAAACTATTAAGAATGGATTTAATCATATTCTCTTTAAAATATTTATTTAATGGTATTCTACTTAATTTTTTAAACCCTCTTCTGTGTCAGTATATAAAACCACTTATCCCTAAAGTACTTCTTAGGTAAGCAAAATAATAATAATAATAAACCATTAGATAGTAATAGAAAATCTAATTATCTAACTTATTATTACACAGATAAAAAAAATCTACACTCTTAAGTAGAATATTTTTCATTATAGACCTGAAAATTCCTAAAGCAAGAGGAGAAATTTAATCTAATTCAAATCTTATCCTCACTTAAGGGTAATGAAATAAATTAAACAAAGCCCTAATATAAGAAAATGTAAATAATGTCTGAAAACTTTTAGAGAGAACAAGTAAACTTGCCATTTCTACTTATGCTCCATAATATTCTATAACAAAATCAAAGTACTCAGACTTCACTAATTTTATAAATAAATGTAATGATGTTATGACACACAACTAAAACAAATGTTGTTCACATAATATCATGTTGTTTCTTTTAGTATTTAATACCAGTTCATCAACATTAAGTTTAACTTTCATTAAATTAACATTTCTAGGTTTATAAACAAACATTTAAATGTTTCAAATTTTTGTAAGACTTGCACTGCAAACCTATAAAAATGTTCTAGAATTTGATTTAAAAAAAAAGGTAAAGATCAGTCTAGTTGATCTCAAAGTAAGGGGATCTTCATAATTGGACTTCAATTGTTTAGATCAGAGAATTTCTCACCTGATGTAAAACAGACTCTGAAACAAATTTAAAATAGAAAAAAGTATCAGAAGCCCACTCAGACCATCTTAGTCATACCCCTTACTCACCAGGACATTTACTCAACAGATATCCATACACTAACTCAATTCACTTTAAAAGACAGCACACATATTGCCAAGCAAACCTGCCAATTTAAAAATGTGCTAAAAACTAACTTTGCATCTCGGTTTCTACAGCTTGAACACAATTACCAATTTTAACCAATTGAAGTCACTTGTAATTCACCACCAAAGGTAAAAAAAAAACACCAAATATTTAACTCTCAAACTTCAATATTTTAAACCATCTGTATTATTTCCAATATACTGATATTCTTTCTATTAAAAAGGGATGAACTCAGTGAACAAAACTATTTGTTGGTTCCGAGTCTCAGCCCTTAAAGGTTGCATACTGCAAAGTTGAAGGGTCTACAGCTTGTTGGTGCACTTTACATTATTTTGGAATAATAAATTTAATAACAGACTGATTAATAAACACCAGACTTTGACTCATGTTTCTGTTATCAAAATAACAGACCAGTTAACATACGAGCTCGTCACTGCATGAAATATTGTTATATATTGATAGAATTATTCATAACTGCAATGATTATAAAGCAGTTAATTACAATCTGGTCATTTTGTGAATTATTCAGAGAATGCTTGTAGAACCCAGTTTCCACTGAAGCAAACTACTAACCAATCATTTAACAACTGAATCCTATGACAAATATGAAATATTATGCAAGTTCATTCATAAACCTGTGCCTGTCCTACTACTTTTTATTTCCAATTTTAGAGGAAATTGATGCATACAGGAAATATACACGAATAGTAATAACCATTTTTTAAAGTAAACTTCCAATAAAAGGACATGGTAAAATAATGGCAAATATTGCATTAGATCTCTGCCCAAATGTTTCACAAATAAAAGTAATGTCCAATGAAAGAAAACTGTGTACTCTATGTAATTCTATACAAATGTGTAAAATATTCACACCATTAAGGCCAGTTGCAGTATGTTTAAAACCTGTCACAATGATGATCCTTTAACTATTAAGGAGTATGTACATTTCCACAGTATTTGGATATTGACTGGTTGTTCATCAATCAGTGACTTAACTCTTTCTATACAGATCACGGGTTAAACTACATGTTGCTATATTTGTTGACTCACATCCAAAATTTTATTGAACTACTATTACGAATTTATATCATTAAGTTTGGTACCAGATTGTATATTATAATTCAAACTGTTTATATTATACATTAATTCATTTCCTAATTTAAAAGTAAATATGAAAAAATACACTTAAACAATCTAAAGCTCAGATTGTTCCATAAGTGACTTTCTCAGTCATTTTAAAATACAATGGCATTATCTCTTTCAAGACAAATCTTCATGCTGGTAACTTGAATCTTTAGCCTATTCAAATTGCATTTTTTAAATCAGACTTAAATATGGTTTAGTTACAAAACTTAATGAATTATAAATGGAATTCTGTAGTACTGATATGTTTTTTGATTATTCAAATGTATATATGAAACCTGAAAAAAATTATTCTGTTTCATATCCTCTAGTGCATAACAACCAACAGCAAACAGTTAATGAGTACAAAGGTCATAAATGGAAGAAATAATTGTTTATTTTACTTCTATGATTGAAGAAAACTAAGTTAAAACTTATTTGTAAATAATAATAATGTATAAACATATATTATGTATTATAAGTGAAATGTGACTATTTGACAAAATATTAGTTCACTAAAACACAACCAAGACAGGTCACTTCATAAAGGCCAGTTTTATATTATCGGATATGTTAGCATTAGTGCATATGCTCTGCATCACTAATTTCTGTGATGTTAGCCAGTAATGACTAAAAGGTCGATATAATAAAAATATTAAATGTATAATGTTATAACGTTTAAGCTACTTAGACTAAATATTTGTATTTGAGTTATAATTTGCAGTCATTCTAGAAAGAAAAAAAACAAAGTTTGTATTTATTTCCTAATCTTTTATAGTGGTTACAAGATCAATCAAATCTATCAACCATATAAGGTCAATAGAGAAAATAATAGATAAAATGTAAAATTTTCATAAAAAATATATGGTAACTACCTGGATGTTAGAGATTTCACATGTGAAATTTGAAAATTTTCTGATGTATAAAAGTATTTTTAAGCTTAAAATCAAAATTAGAGAATGTTGGATGTTCAACATTCTGAAAGAAAAAAATATTTACAAAAAAATCTTAATACTTAATTCAAGACCTGATATTTTGTGTATGAAAACCATGTAATGTTTACCAATAATCTGCAAATATTTTTAAATACAGAATACATTATCAAAAATCACAGTAAAATTACTCTCTTGGATACTTTTGTGGTTATGAGCTGGGTGGATTCCATAGAATCTGTAATGAAAGAGTTAAAAGGGACCTTATATATCCATTTCAGTTAAGCATAAACAGTAAACAAGGCAATTTCAGACTAGTATTTTATCTTTTGCCCCAGCACCCACATCAACAAACAGGTTTGAACAAATTGGGTAGAAGGCAAGTTTTAAAATAGAAATGGTCAACAACTCTCATCTCTGAGTACCTGGTCCAACAATTCACAGTATACAGTAGTGGTAGTTACGAGATGGAATTTGGTCTTATTTGTTTCAGTGGTTGAAAGACAATATGTCAAATTGTTTTGGTGTGAATGGCTTTTCTAAATTGGTGAAATATGATTATAATTAATTAAACTTGTCATAAGGCATTAGTCTAAGGCAATTTTTTAACATTACATTTTTATCTAATCCCTTTTCATTAATTACAAAGAGCATGTAACAACAGTATTCCAACTACACTATGTCCACCACATCTATTTTTGAAGGTACATTTAGTTCAATTCAATAGTACATAACAAACACAGCAGTAATCACCAATGTGTTACAATTAATCAATAACTCCTCCTCCAAATTTAAGCAATATCAAAACAGCTAATAAAGATTTGTACTTGTATTCCCTTGGGTGCATAACAACTAGAAATGACCTGATGCAAATGTTTTATATCAATAAGGATTTGATTATACAGACTACAGAAGGTCTGTATGGTGGTAGGGTGAAAAGAAATCCTGAATATTGAAGGATGTGTGCTATAGAAGTTCAAGTTCAGGCCAGTTATCAAGCATAACTTTTTCATCTTGAGACTTTTACAGCTGTAGAATGGTTTGCCAGATATGATTTGTTTTTGTTACTTAAGTTTCTCAAGAATTTGTTAAATAATTTACAATTCAAACCTTTTCTTTGTTTACTGATCTTAATGGGATGAAGTCTTTCTTACGTTCCTAGAAAAATTCAAAATGTGAACAAGTCTATAGGGAACTTTTGAGTTCTTTTCTTTTGTAATTTCATGTACACTAACACAGAGATCATAATAAAAGGAGCTTTAGTAACTAATATTTAATTACAATTTTGTGTTTTTCCATGCATAATTTTTTTATATTTTGTTTCAATTTCAATCAATTAGGTATGCTTTTCCTACTCTGCAACTTATGTAAATGTTTACACTTAGGAACTCTTTAATTTCAATTATTTGTATAAAAATATTTTCAAGTTATTTTAAGGTAGTACTTTAATGTTTAAATTTTATAACAAGGTGGGAGTTTTAAATTTATTAACAGTTTTTAGGTGTACTACTTTTGATGTTATTCTTAACATGCTTAATACCTTAGTGCATAATATAGTTGACTTGTTGTTATGGTATTCTTAGGTTGATATTATGAAATGTTTGTTAGTATTATTATAATGCTGAAATTAAACAAAACAAAAGTTATTTAAGCAGCCTAAAACAACCTATAGAGGCATTTAAACTGTTGGAGAACCAAGTATGAAGATTAGATTTTGTATACTTTTAAATACTATTGAAAAACAACACAATAAAATTCTTACCCAAGTTAATGAGTTGCAGCTGGTTAAGTTATACAGTTTGAAGCAACAGTTAGCCAAAAATTTGCTTTCAGAACAACCTGATAATGTTGTATCAAATTGTTCAAAGTATACTTCAAGCAATGTCAAAAAGATAGTTTTGTGCACAATTTAAAATTGAGCATTCCTAATGAAGTTATTTTGTTAAAAAGATACAAACACTTTTTTTCCAATTATTTGGCACATCAACTTATCCATCTTTTAGAAACAATATAACTCAGATAAGTTGTAATACTTATGACTTCTTGTAATAACTAAACTTGTGAATACACACATTTTCTTAATTTAAGTAAAGAAAAATGTACAGCTTTAAACAATTAAACAGTGTTATAATTTCCAAATCACACAAGAGAAAGAGTAGTATAATTTTAAATGATTATACTAAATTTATGAAGTTCCATCATGAACTGACTGATAAAATGATAAATTGCAAGGATAGCTAATGAATAATTGGCAAAATGTTATCTATAAGTACAACAAAGTGATTTATTTTGAGGGGGAACATATTACAATTTAACTGACCATTGATCACTTCTTTTGCTTCAAAATTATTATTTGCCAATTTATTATTATCTTAGTTTAATGTGCTTCCACGCTGAAGTATTGTTATTGAATGACATTTTTAATGAAAGACACAATTTAAACATTAAACACCAGAGAGCCATCCAGGTGTTTCTTTTAAGATCTACCTAAAATTCATAAGGAAAGACATCCTTTATAACCAATAGTTTCTAATACTGAACTTATAATCATGCTTTAACTGTTCTTTTGGTTGAATTACTTAAGATGTTTAATACCAATAAAAAATACTCTAAAGAACATCTTCGAATTTTCTCATGAATGACAACAGTTGAAGTTTAACAGTACTGTACATTGTGACAATTTTGGTAAAGAATTATTTGATTTACAATGATCATTCGAAAAATGTGAATATTCCCAAATCAACACTTCTAATATTAATAAACATTACTGCAAAAGTATGATGTTTCTGTCAATGAAAGACTATTATGAAGTTCATCACCATCACTTTGAGACTGGTGCTATATTTGGCTAATCACTTTGTTTTATTACGAAGAAACAATCATACAGAAAGTTCCCACACTTATGAACCACTCTATTAGCATCAATACAAGGATGGCACATTTCCCACTTTCAAGAACTCTAATAAAGTTTCCCAATTGCTTCAGTATTTGAATAAATTTATATAGCACAATTCAGTAAGATTAAAACCTTTCATTTTCAAACACTTTAAATTATAAATAATAATAATAACCAACTCAAAACAAAAATACAAAATTCTATAACCCAAGTATTTTTAAGAATTAGAACAATTTTATCAGATTCACTATTAAACACAAGTTTGAAAACATTTGCACCATAACGAATGAGGTTCACATACAAAAAAAGATAAATGGAATCAGATTGCTTCAGAGATGTATTTTCTGTAACAAGAATTTTTAATGAGGGACAACAATTTGAGATGTTAAAGGGTCGAAGTCCATGTCATAATTTATATGTTTTCAAAACTTGTTGTACATACAAAGTGAAGATTAAGAAGTACAATGCAAGTTGAACAAAGGCACCACATGTATGTCCAAAATATAACAAGATCATATGTTAGAGGTGGTCTAGAAGGCATGCTTCTCTGGAAAAATTTAGGTTTTTAGCTTAAAATGGTGCATTGTGCTGCATTATGAGCATAAAAAATTGGCGTTTTAAAAGCTAATATGCAATAAATTAGGTGTAATTGATTAATGGTATGTTCGAGTCATGTCGTAACCCAATCAACTTGGCTTTCAATAATTCACGTGCACGTACATCACTAAAGACCAGTACTGTGATATCAATAAGGTGCATACAGTATTACATCAACACTTTTTTCAAATATTTGTCATTCATATCCATAATAATAGCTCTTGCTTATACAGCCACTCCATATTTTCCCCACAAAAATTTCTGTCTTATATAGCTAAAGACTGAACTAGTGTTAGATTCTCAAATAATATCATACTATTTACAGTTTGTACTGGCATACATTTTCATTTATATATATACTTATTCAGCTAACACAGTTGTAATAAATGTAGAATAAACTCACAATTTATCATAACTAAAAACAAAGAAGCTATAAAAGTATATTAATACTCAGTATTTGTAATTTTAATTTGAACAAATATATGTCTTGCACCCATTGTAGCAATAATGTGGCAGTAGTAAACTGAAACATTAAACTACAATATTAACTATTTGTGTCATCAAAATATTAACAGAAGGCCTAATACTTCACTAATGTATGATGTATCAAACTGACAACATTTACTCAGGTTGTGTGAAATCTCCAGCAATGTACTATATACTTAAAATATTACTTTACACTGAAAGTCTAAATTAGACACTAATACTAAAAATAATAGTTAGTAGTACAAGCAAACTATAACTTTAGTTAAGGCAAATACTGAAATAGTTTACTTGAATTATCAAATAAGCAACTTTATGCTTCTCTCTACATTTTTAGTTTTATTTTAGAATACACATTCACTTTATGTACAAAAAGTATACATTACAAATACATTTACACTACTTGTCCTACCTCTGTTTGATTACTTTCAACAGATTACTATAACCAACACCTGATACCGGTGTAAAAACAACGCTCAAACGAGCTAAACACCTTTTCAATCGATTCTCTTCACTTCTTAGGGCGCGGCAACCCACTCGGAAGAAGGCAGCTATTACTTTAATAATACGCCACCCCTTCTAAAATTAATATTTGGTTAATATTTCAAAGTGTATTAATATTAACATATGTTTACATTTCTAGAAACAAAAAGTATTACTGGTATTATAAAACCATTATTCAATTCGTACTTTTCAAAAACCTCCCGGTTTTATAATAATGTAAAATGTGTATGTAATTTTGTGCTCTCATTAGCACTTTGCAAATTGTGATGAAAGGTCTACCTTTCAAAATTCCTAGGGTTATGGGGTTCTTTATTTCTTTTAATAATTGTCAACATTATTAATATTATAACTATAATTAAGAGAGATAACTACACGATTTGATACAGATTTATATGTAATATAAAATATAACATATACATTATATTTTCGCATTTTTTTGTAAAGAGTGCTGTGTTTATTAACATTTAAATATAAAACATAATTAAACTAATTTTATTGAAAATTATTATGTCAGTGCTGCTAAACATGCGAGTGGTTAATAGAATAAATAGGACGTATTTTGTATTGATATTATTGCTTTTAAGAAAATTATTATAATAGAGAAGATTTAGAACTATTCCGTTAGATGGCTCTAACACATACTCTTAATAATAGAGTTTTTGTAATGCACATGTGCAGAAGTAATAAACATAAAGAATGTGAGTTTTATGTTATGTGTAGAGCTAGATGAAAATGACATTATAAAAGAAGTACAAATACTCTAGTGATATGCTTTGTCTCAAATGAGATCAGAACAGAAGAAAACGAGGAATGAAATTACGTAGGCTAAAATGAAGTTGGTAATGACAAATCGGTAGGACTTAGTGTACAACTTACAAGTATAAATCGTGATAATCAACGAAGTTTAACTATAGATTGAACGTGGTGATAGAATAATGTATTATTACTAATACGATTATTATTAACGCAATTTAACTATGTTGTTTTAAAAAAAAGACAATCTAATGTGCTGTAGGCAAGCAACTTTTCAACTTTAGTCCAATTATTTTTGTAAGTTTTGATTTTAGATTTCATTTCTATACTAGTAATATTGGTGAAATTGTGAAAAGTAAATCTTAATCAAATATATAAATTGTAAGTGAGCAAAGAGTTTAATACAAGTAACTGTAACTCATGGAACAGTATTAAGATGTCCAGTTTTACATTATAGTTGAATATGTTAATCTTCTTCTTCATGTATCAAATCTGCGGCAGACATCGACGACTATGGCATGCCAGACTTCTCTGTTGTCAATCCTCCTTATCAACTCGATGTAGCTCATTGAGTTCTTGGTGACATAGTTATTGAGGCTGTCGATATATTTAGTTCTTTGACACTACCCTAATGTTAATCTATGGCAGTGTAAAAATGTGAAAAAGCTAATGGAGTAAAAGTTGAAAGTAAAATGCTTTTTAAGAGCAAAGAATAGAGAGATCAAACTATTTAGAATTAAAGGAGCATATCATGTTGCAGTGAAATCAGAATTATTACCATCACTGTATCCTTCATATTGCTGGACTCCATAATAACTAGTTAAATTCTGTGAACTGTCCTTATTCAGCTGTACACATCATCAGTAATGGTAAGGAGTCTCAACATATTGACAGCCTTAATGACCTAAGCAGTTGCTAAGCATATAGCCCAAATAACCAACTGGTAGCATTGAAAAGTGGGCTAATGATCTAATAGAGTTGAAATAAAAATACCTACCTCCTTGAAAAAACAGCAAGGGGTAGTACACATCTGCACATTACCTTGGTACTGATTCACATGAAAAAATTAATTTCACTCCTGTATTAAAAAAAATTAGAGGGAATGTTGAGTACCATTACTTCAAAGTCAAGATTAATTTTTGTGTTCTAAAAGAACAAATGTAATTTTGCTATTTATACCAGACAAAATTTAAATGCATCTATTGTGAGAAATGGTAAATTTATTAATTAATTGCTAAACGAACTAGACACTCATTTATAACACTATTTTGTACTTGATGTTCTAGTTGAGCATTATGTTTTATAAAGATATAGGTATAGTTTCTGACAGCCTAATGGGCATGGATTGGGGTCAAAGTGCTTATACCACAACCTTTCACAGAGTTCCATTGAATATAGTATTATATATTTGATGTTTGATTATCAACTATTCATTTCAATCCACATTGCTGATTTAATGACAGTTCATTAGGGTTTGCACCTAACATTTTTTTTAGGGAGTCAGCAAGGACCTCATAACATGCATTTTTTTATGGGCAAATCATATAGCTTATTGTAAAATGTACTCTTTAGTAGAGGTATATGCAGATCCAGGAGGAGGGGCTCTTCCTTTGTTAGAATTCCAAATCCTGATACTTCTCTTTGGTTTATGTGATGGTTCAGATTGTATATGAATATTCTGATTTCAATTATAACAGAAATTATGGGAAAATACTTGCTGATTTTAATACACCTGTGAGGCTATCTTGATAGTTGCATCTGGACCCTCTTTCTTAAATTCCTGGATCCACCTCATGGAGGTTATCAGAAAAAAAGATTAATTAAATAGTTAATGATACATAAATTGAAAGGAAACTAAAGACATCAATATATCTCAATTTACTTTGTTGTGAACACATTTTATGAAAAAGAACACAGGTCAAAGTATTTAATTTTATGATTTTTATTTCATACCTAATCTTTAACCATTTCACAACAGGTCATGGGTCAAAAGTCATGTCATTGCATATGTTGACATGCATTCAAAATCTTATTGAACTACTATTTTATGAATTTATGTCAATAAGTTTAGAATCAAATTGTAGATTATAATTCAAACTTTAATATTATATGTGAGTTAATTTTTTAATTTAAAGTTAATATTAAAAGAACACATCCAGATATAGATTTTAGTGAGTTACATGGCATGTTGAATGCATCACTGGTTAAAATTAGATGTCAGTAATGTCAAAATACTAAGTGTATAGTTTGTACAAGTTAGAAACTCAAAGTATTAATATTGACAAGCCATAATATAAAATCCAAACATCATATCTTTTTTATTTTGTTGAGATATGGCTTATGTACTGAATCAAAACTCCAAATGATGGATTCAGTTGCATAATAGAAATATAATGTTTTTTTAGAAATTTTAGTACATACTCGAGGAAGTTAGACATTTTAACAATAAATTTTGTAAAAATAAAGATCTTTAATTTCCAAAGAATAATAATGTTCTGTTTTTTTTATTTCAGTTACGGTGAAATGTTGGCCATAATAATTACCTTTAGTAAAAAGAAAGGGTCAAACTACTGATGAAACCATCATCACTGTAGTCCCAGTGGTGATGGAAATACAAATTATAAAGCAGCACCATCAGGAAATGACTCCCAAATAATGGGACCATAGGAAGAGAATCTATTCTAACTGCTCCACTGCTATTCTTCTTGTTTGGAGAAAACTATCTGTTAATTATGTACAGCTCTCGGTCATACTAGATAGGCATTGACCTAGACTAAAGCAGTAATCCAGGGCATAGCAGTGATCAAATAAAAATACAGTAGGCTTGGAGAATTTATTGCCAAGATTCAGTTGAGGGTGAGTGGAGTTGATCCTTATGCTAGATGTTAAGATAAGTTTATATATGGAAAGTTCTTTGTTAGTTTACTTAAAAAAAAAAGGATATATAATAATAGGTCAACTGCAATATATCTGTTGCTGTCAAGATCAATACCAAGGTTCATCAGGCTGCTTGGTATATGATTAACTTAGTAGTGGTTTTATACTCTCCAATTACATGGATAACAACAGTAAGGGTATGAACTTGGAAGTGTAATTGTTACAAGTTTCCCATAATGAGTGGCTGATAAAACTTTTTTCTTTGTTGTATTCAAAAGTAAATACCTATTATTGACTAAGTAGAATATTTCTTAATATTACACATTGTGTAATGATGTTGACAATCGTGCCCCTGAGTAGTTATGTAGAGGGTATGCTTACCTATGATATGAGAATGTGAGATATTTTGTGAACTAAAGATCCTTAGATTTAGTTAGTCTGAAACAATTTTCTTTTATGTGGCCCAATACAAGATCTCAGCTGAGTAATGTGAAAAAAGTCAGTTAGTCCTATGTATTTAAAACATCAGAGTAGTTACATACAGTACATTTGTTTTCATTATTTAATATAGTTGATAATTTTGTGTTTCAATTTTTATTCAGTTTGTGCACTTCATTTAATATCAGTACAATTAGTAACACTTTTAAGATTACTTTGTAGTAGATATCTTTATTGAATCTCCACTTACCAAAAGAGACTTATTCAGTTTATCTCTAAAGTTAATTCAGTTTTAATTGGATATTCAACAAGTGTTAACTCAGTTTTACTTAAATATACTACATGCTCTTTTTTGTTCTTGATTTCTGCTTTTTTAACATGATGATTAGCCATTGAAATATCCTATTATCAGACTTTTAAGATTACTTTGTAGTAGATATCTTTATTGAATCTCCACTTACCAAAAGAGACTTATTCAGTTTATCTCTAAAGTTAATTCAGTTTTAATTGGATATTCAACAAGTGTTAACTCAGTTTTACTTAAATATACTACATGCTCTTTTTTGTTCTTGATTTCTGCTTTTTTAACATGATGATTAGCCATTGAAATATCCTATTATCAGATGTTGTAGATGCAATAAATTCTAGGAAATTTAAAGGAAGACTCAAGAAATGGTCAAAATATCAGGGATATATTGAGATGTCTTGTATTTTGTAAGTGTGAGGCATCTTTAATAAACCTTGTTATCCTTAAATTCTGTTATGAAATTTAGTAATTGTATGTCTATCAATGTCATTTATGTAAATAAGGAAAAGCAAATGCCAAAACAGCCCAATTTGGTTCAAATTAGTAATAACGTTTTACTTCTTTTAAAGTGGATTTAGGCAGTGTGTTTGTCATTTGGACTGAGTTTACTATGGAATGTTTTAATAATTCCACTTCTGATTCAGTGCAGATTATTTGAATTGGTTCTGTAATCTTGGTACTAAAAAGAGTCAGTTGTTTTTCTATAAAGGTCTGTGGACAGATGGCACTCATTGCAGTGTATTAAAACATTTAAAAACATAAGTCATCATTGTAGCTCAATCTTGACAGTATACTACTGAATTCTTTTATTCTTGGAGTTTAGGTTTTGGAGAAAATTATCAGTGGTAGGAGATTTTCTGTGGTCACATTACAAGGGTATTATCTTCATTGCATTTCCATGACTGTGGCTTTATTTTTGCTGGTTTGATTTCTCTTGATTTGCATTTAAGCATGAAGAGGTTGCTGATGACTACTAATAGAGGTAGTCCTTTGCGAGGCCATTGGAATCTTCATAAATACAGTCTTTAAGGTGAAAATACATAGCAGTGAAGTGGTAGGTAATGAGTTACATAATGGAAACAACAGGGAAGTTGGTTTAAAGGTTTAAGCCTGTTTATAATTTTTACGTGATGGCATCAAGCAAACCAAGAACTGGAATGATAGGAAACATTTATAATATCAAAACTGACAAAAATGTATTCCATGTGAATAGAAGCATCTATAAGTTCTAGTATAAAGGCTGTGGAGCTTGTCACTTGAAAGTGCTTGAATTTCTAGAAAGAGTTATCATATGGAAAAAAATAAAATTTGTATTTGTTGAATAAATTATATTCTGATAGTGATCTGATATAGATAATTCCTTAAAAGGAACAAAAACAAATAGCCTTTCTAAAAGTTTGTCTTAATTCATTAAAAATTTTATTTTCCAATGATTTTGTTTTATTTAGTCTTTTTCACTTGGAAAATAAAACTGTAAATAAGCTTTACCTATGAATACAAAGAAGTAGGAAATGTAACATTGAAATTATTCTTTCAGAAGTTTAAGATTTAATTTTTTTGATGGAACTGTATGGCAGACTTTACAGCAGTTGTTAGTGTTCTTTTACTTACAGAATCTTATGGGTAATAATTACTAAAATATATGTAGATAAATACAAATTAAAAAATGTTGCCTACCTCTCAACTTCTCTGAAAGCTATTATTTTACACACAATTACCATATCCATTGCTAACAAGATCTTTTGTTCAATAACAAGAAAAACACCCATATAATGTGTGGAACTAAATACAACATTTATTATGTATGATGTCCTCAAATTCCACCAAGTGGCTAGTATTTCGTCACAGGGATACTTACCGAAAATCCACATTAACAGGAGGAGTATGAAAAGGGTTAAAACCATCCAACCTTTCTTAGTGTCCAATGGTGAGATGGAGTTTACTGCAAGATTGCTTTCCATGCATATCTTTATCAGTGACAGGCCAATTTCCATAACTTTTCAAACAAAAATAGTGAAGCATTAGGAATGGTATGCCTTTACACCTAACTTACACTTTCTGTCTTTTGTCATAATAACTCATTGCACTATCTTATGATAAGGACTAAACTCCAGATAATGGTGGTCTACTCTTCAGTGTTCTCCCTGTGTATATTCTTTCCTCATTTTTGTAGTGAAGCATGAGAGAACCATTGCTTTCTCAGTCTTAAACCACTGGGGAAGTCAGAAAGGAAAGTTTCTTTTGTAAGTGGTGCTTTCTTCCTTGGAAAGAGACCAGTTGGACCCACCTTTTCTTTTAAATGTAGGACTGAGGTATTAACTGGAAGTGTAGTACAGGACATGCTGTTACAATATCTTCCAAGCCATTCCTGATATTTCTAACCAAATATGACATTCATTTACCTTGAGAAACATGTGAGGGTTCTTTGTAAATCCACCTTTGGTATAATATCTCGCATAAGTATTTGAGTAAGATAGACTGGTCTAAAACTCTAGTCACAATACACATTCTGGCATTTTACCCACTTTGGAAACGGGTAAAAATCAGCACTCAGTTTTTCCAATATCCTTTGCTTTACTTTCACAGAAATATAAAAATTGTAAAATCCTTTGGGCACGAGATTACTTTGCTTGAGACAGATACAATCTTTCAACAGGTGCTTGTCTACCAGGCCAGTACATGTTAGTCTTTTACAATATCATTCATTCCTATAAGTTTGTCACAACAGCTCAACCATCCAAATTTTTTAAAAACAAAACAAAATCGAGTATTAAATTAAAATGCAAGATTCATTTTATGACTTAAACATCAAACTACAACTAGAATAAATAATAATAATAATGACTTTGCTCTTGGATTTGTTGTATAATTGATAATATTCATTCATTCTGCCATTTATCCTGATTCTGATCTCAATAACCCCTGGGTGAAACATTCACTTAGTTGAGAAGCACTGCATCAGGTGACTCATGGAAGTTGCACCTCATGGGCATTCTGTGTGTGGGTTTTTAACTCTTAGTGGTGCAGAGATGTAAGTAGCATTTCTGAGGTTTAACATTTTCATTTCCTTATAGTGTATTTCAGATACATACTTATCTCTCTCCACTAACATTCACTTTTTCTCCAATGCAGTTTGTTTGCCTCATTAAGAATTAGCCTATATTCATGTGCCAGTTCTCATAAGGATTATTGTTTATGGAGGCTGTATTGCCCTCCTATTGATGGAGTGTACAGTTTTATGTTTATAGGCTATAACCCTAGCCCTTTTGAAAGGTGGACATTTCTTTTTCAGGGGCAGACTGAAGAAGAAAGTTTCACCTTATAAAAGTGCCTTGGTTATAAGTTTTTATCATTTTATATGAAGAACCTATGTTTTTTCTGACAGTCATGTCTATGTACAAGCTGACACAATACAAGCAAACACACGTAGTGGTGGAAATTTGTTCAAGGCTTGTGTAGGAAATTTCATGGCAGTAGCCAGTGAGGTAATAGTTTTTATTTGTGCAGAGTTAAGTATTTATTTGAAATACATTTTCAGATAAGGAAAATGTTAACTTTCCATTATAGCTTTACACCAAACACATTTCAACCACAATCAGAAATGTGGAAATTGGAGGATCTTTTGTTTTTGAGAACAATCAAGATAACTTGTGCTATAAGGTAAAAACATTCCTTCATTAGTTCATTTTTGGTAAACAAAATTTGCAGTCTTTGATAAAGCTGCCTATCTTGTCTAACTTTTGTTTTTTCTTTTTTTATTAATTTGTGGTTGATTTGATTAAAGTGAGGTCATGTATTTATATGCATTGTCTTCAGTGAGTATTGCAAAAGCATTGGAATCTCATTCATGATCCATTGGACTCCTTCTTCTTTCCCTACAAGTTGACTTTGCCTGGTAACCTGAAAGAGACAACACTTCAGCTGGTGTTCCTCTGCCTCCTCCCCATCCTGATTTGCACCTTTTCACAAATGCTTCTCTTACAGAATGAGTATATCCGAATCCTAAGGAGATCTCTGCTAATTAGACAGTGGTCAAACTTCCCTTCCCACATAAACTGTTTGGAAGTTCTTACATTTCATTGGGCCTTGGGTTATTTCCTACCTTTTAAAGTAAGGGATCATCTGGTCGTGATCCATTCTAACAACTTTACTGTTGTCTTTTACCTGAATTGACAAGGGGGGAACCCATTCACTATGCTTTTGAATGTTGGATCTTATTTTCTGCATCCAGTCTTGGTAAGTTTGTTTTTTTGCTTGTCGTGTCTCGGGTGCTATGAATCTTGTAATGGATCAGTTATCTTATTCCACCAAGATTCTTGTGCCTAAAGTATTTTGGTTGTTACACTACCCATTTGATACCCCATTTCCTTAATGCATTTGTCATTAATCACAATACCAAACTGTCCCTCTTCTGGTCTCCAGTTTTACATTCTTTAGCTTTGACAGAGGATACCTTTAGTTAGAATTGGACCAATCTTTATATTTATCCTTCTGTTTGTCTTCTTCCTCTTGTTCTCTCCTTAATCAGAACCGCTTAATGTCGAGTTCTTCTTATTGCATCATTCTGGTCAGCTCAGCTGTGGTTTCTGATCCTGAACCTCCTTCAATCATCCCCTCCCATTTTTTTAAATTTCTTCTGCATCAGTATCAGTCTGTCAGATTTCATCCTACCATCACCACATTCCAATTTCACACACAGATTTTGTCTGGTCCCTTGCAAGATGATCCAGATTATATGTTGGTAACCTCCCTTCTTTCTCTCTGTCTAACCTTCTTCTTTAAATGTTTCTCAAAAGAAATAGCATCCTTTCTCTCCCGTTTCACTCCTTTCACCTTATTTATTCACCCTAACTGGTTCCCATACCTGATTGTAGTCCTTCATGCTTTCAATCTTCCACCCTTTGAATCTTTAGCCACTTTTTCATTGTACCACTTCTTCCTTAAGATGTAATTTCTACTCCTTTTCATATGTGGTTGTCATAAATGAGGGATTTTCACATATGATGTCTGTCATATCCTTTGTCGCAAAACCCGTGTTCTCTTTTATCCAGATTATAGTTGGTTTTTTTCCCCCAAGACATCAGCAGTGCATGAAGAGGACATCACCTTCACTTCTATTTCCTTCCCCTCCATCTCCCATTTGTATTTCCATTCCTATCATGATCATCTCCTTTGTCCAGTATATGCATTGCTTCCTTCTGTAGATCCTGTTCCCATTTTTTTAAACCATGGAGTACCTCCTCTACTTGTGATTTATTTCCTATCACCCTTACCAGATAGACTTGTTAGTTTCTTCATCGTATCTATGTGTCATTTTCGTGTATTCTCATTATATTTTCCAAGTGTTTTTTTTTTCCATCAGAGATGTCATCTCATCTTTTCCCTTGTTATTCACTTCTCTTGTCTATTAGAAGAGATTGTGTAGACTGGCACACCTTTATAGCCAAATACTTGCATTATTTGGCTGTCTCCTCCTAATCTAGATATCACATGCTGCCCATTGCCATTTTCCACACATCATTTCAACTCTGAAAGGGTATGTTCTTCCTTTTTCTTCTTTTACTTTCAGTAGCCCTTTCTTCTTTCCTGAATTTTGCTCTGTGGTGAGTGGTGCTTGTCCAGGTATACTTAAAGCTTAATTTGCACCATATGGTTATTCAGGTTTATAATGCTTGCCGAAGAAATAGGGACCTCTGGGAGTTGCTTCACTTTCTCTTTCTTCATAAATAAGGTCCACACCAGACTGTTATAAATTATGGACTATCAACAGTTAAATACACTAGAACTAGCCTGCTCTTCAAAATAGAGTTTTATGGTCACCCATTGCACTGTCTGACAGAATTATGTTTCTCAGGACTCTCCACCACATTGTTCCAAGTAGAGTACAGAAGTCCTTGCCACTTACTAGTTCCTTGTCAAATCTTTCTAAGAATAACATTTATCTGCAACTAATTGTTGAAGTTCTGTCAGTTGCATGAATGCAGGTTTCAATAAATGTATTTAAACTGGCTACTCACCATAAGCTTGTAAAACTGATTCAGTATTTAATTGCTATTTGATGAAGTTTTGTTTTAATGGTTTTCTGTGTGCATCTATACTATATCACTGTACATTTTGGCATTCCTATATCATAGTTAACTTTTGCAAACTATGCATCAGAAACATTACTGAAACCTGCTGCAGCTGAGTGAAAATTTTTTAAGGGGAGTTGAATGTCTTTTACATGCATAAACTTTAAGTAATTAAGCTTAAGATGTTTCCAGCAGTGCTCACTGAAAGAACCATTTCTTTCCAACTGAGCAAGTGTTGAGCCACAGGTTAGCATAAAAAAATGTGATGTCCAATACCAGACACATTATAGATAGACTATAAGGTTCCACCCATGTGAAATATCTACCATTCACCACTGTTTTCTTGTGGCATGTGTGCTTTTCACAATTTATTCTATCCTGTTGGTAATGTGAATTAACCTCTTTTATATACAATTACAACAGAAAGTGTTCGTACCCCTGCATCCCAAGTGGGTTTTTGCTCATAACTTACTGCAATAAATTTTGTTAAAATTGTATCACATTTTGATAACATTAACACTTTCGAATATAATCAAAAACTGCCAGTGAAGCGTCTCTTGAGACACGTAGTTGCAAGACAGCTGATGTTTTTTTCATTATCTGATTATGTTTATGATAGACTTTAATATTACACCATCAGCTCTTGAACATTGTACGAAAGTATATATCATAAATCATAAATGAATAATCTATCGTATAGTTGGTTAGACCCTTTGACGTAACCTATATTTTCTGTGTATGAGAATACTGATATGTTTATTAATAGTGTTTTCAGCAGCTCGGGTTTTTTGCTAGGAGGTCTCCAGGCGATTTTTTTAAATGATACAATTTTTACTTTTTCGTGACGTTACTAAGAATAAACAATCAAAGTCGTACGTACAGTTATTACAGAAAGTGTTCATACCCCTGCGTCACAAGTGGTTTGTTTGTCATAACTTAAAAAGTATCAGGATTAGGCTAATAGAAGTATGATATATTATAAATATTATACTAATACACATCTACATAAATTTGTATGTAAATTAAACAACAAATAAACTGTTTATAAACAAATAACCAAAAATAGGAGGAGCAGAAAGTGTTCGTACAGTTCAGAATGTGTGAGAAAACTGATATTCCCGTAAAAAGTTTGTATAGTTTGGCAAATAAACTACATTATACCATTTCAGAACAAGGCAGTGGGTTCATAATTATTGGAATTTAGCCAGAAAAAAGTGTACTTCCGGCAATTTAGCGCTGTCTCCATCATTATCTGCTTGGTCATCATGGCAAACAGGAAACAACTATCCAGTGATTTAATAAAACGAATTATTGCAAAATACAAGTCTTGTGTGTCTCTTTCCAGCATTGCTACACAACGTAATGTGCCGAAATCTACTGTTCAAAGAGCATAATTGCCAAGTTTAAGCTTGCAGGACCAACTGCTAACCTCCCTCGTTCCGGACGCCCCCACCAAAATTCCAGAGAGAACCAAGAGGAAGGTTCTTATAGAAGTTAATAGGAACCCTCGTTTAACACATAATGACACACGGAAACTGGGGCTGAAGTAAGCACATCCACAGTTACAAACATGTTACGCTCTTCTGGGTTCAAAGCATGCCGTCCTCGTAGAACTTCATATTTAAAGCCTGTTCTTTTAGAAGCATGATTGATGTATGCAAGAAAGCATGTAAATAAACCCTTTACCTATTGGAAGAGTATTCTTTGGTCAGACAAGACTAAAATCGAGCTATTCAGTCACAATGATGTTTTCAATATTTTCCGTAAGAAGGGGGAACGAAATCTTCCAAAGAACACCGTCCCTACAGTTAAACATGGAGGTAGCTTGATCATGCTATGAGGTTCCTTCAGCTCCTCTGGTGTAGGCAGACTTCACTGCATCAACAGAATCATGAAAAAAGAAGAGTACGTTGATATCTTAGGCACTTATATCAAGAATGATGCTTGGAACTTGCGGCTTGGGCATCGTTGGATCTTCCAGCATAACAATGACCCTAAGCACACATTGAAATATGTGCAATCCTGGTTGCAGAGGAACCATATAAGCATTCTGGAGTGGCCATCGCAGTCACCCGATCTCAACCCCATTGAAAACGTTTGGCATGAGTTGAAGACCAGGGTTTGTCAGCGTCACCCAAAAAACTTGCAAGAGTTGAAGGCCTTCTGTAAAGAAGAATTGAAGAAAGTACCAGTCGAGTACTGTCAAACGATCATGGAGGGCTACGAGGAAAGATTGTGCCAAGTAATTCACCTGAAAAGCTGCACAACTGATCATTATAGTAGACACACAAACACTTTCTGCCCCTCCTATGTTTGGTTATTTGTTTGTAAACAGTTTATTTGTCATTCAATGTACATAAAAATATATGTAGATGTGTGTTAGTATAATATTTATAATATACTTTACTTTCATTATCCTAATCATGATACTTTTTAAGTTATGAGGAAAAACTACTCATGGCTCAGGGGTACGAACACTTTCTGTCGTAACAGCAAAAGGATAACCTTGTTATTGACAAGTTAGCAAGCTCTGCTCCAAATTGAAATACTTCACTGTCCAGAAGGTTATATTACTTAGGGCCTCCGCTGAGGACTCTATGAAATGTGTGAACATTTGTGCTGAGGAATGCTGTCATAGGCATCAAGTAGTGATACAACTCCTCTCCATTTTTGGTATAAACTGTGACCTTAAAAATGTTCTTGGATGTGGATTTATCTCCTGTGGCAGCTCTGTTGTCTTCACTCCACAGCGAATGTGACATTGTACACTTTACATGAAATTGGTATAGAACAGATCTTGTGTTTATGAATAAATGAACCAATGCATTTCTCTCTTCTATCAAAACAACATTGGCTTCTCTGTAATAGAATGTTCATACTGGTTTTCATGAGTTCACTCCTGCTTTCAAAGCAGGTTCTGACTGTGATGAAGTTATTACAATATTTAAGGGTAGAACACCATCTGTACAGTGAGTTAAAAACAAGAAAATCCAATATTTATGAAGACTAGTACTCCTTACATTCAATCTCTTAATGAATGTTTTTTCATAAGGAGTTTGCAGATGATTAGTTCAATGCCTGTACTGTTACTTGTATTTTTTATGTATATCTTCCAAATTTCTTATTCAACAAGGAATTCTTTCCAGCACATTTGCAACCTTACTCCCTGCAGTTTTATTGTGAGCTTAATTAGTGAATGGCTGTTTTTTGCTTGTCAGTTCCTGTATAACATTTGGATTATAAATATATATATACACATGCAACTTCGCAATATAGATAAGCATCTATTAATTATTTTTCTTTCTGCAGATAATTATAATAACATACAAGAAGACAGAACTGGACAGGATGTCCTGAGGTTAAGCAGGTAATAAATAATTGATGAAGACAAGAACAAAGTGCCTGACTGCATCCAATTTGCAAGGCCACTTAGCAAAGAGACTTAGTTCTACTTGCCTAACAAATGTTTTCACAGAGCAAATCCACTACTCATGACAAAGTACATGTTGCTGGCAGTTGAAAAGTTTGAAGAGAAGTGTGGGTCAGCAGAAGAATGTGAACCATTTGTTTATTAACAGATTGCATGGCTGGAAGCATCACCAGTTCTAAGGACCAGAGTATTGACTCTATTACTCTCCTTAGTTAAGAAATCAAAAGCGTAGTTCAATTTTCGATTGAATTCAGTTATTTTTTATCAAGACAGTTTTTATACCTTTTAAAAGATTTTAAACTATTAAAAGTTGAGAGAGAGATGATAAATTTATTACTAAATTATTTTTTTCATGAATTTAAATTAGCACTTGTGTAAAACCATGTGTACAAATTTTGCAATAAATATGTTGGTTTGAATTATCTTCCAATACAGATCCACTGTATAGGCAGATCTATCAAATTGATCGTAATTTTAGTTATTGTAAAGGTATAACACATTTTTCAGACTATATGAACATATAGATACAATTGCTTTGTTTTCAGTGTTACTCATTTTTACCACAAAACTATTCCTGATTTTTATACTTCACACAGAAACCAGTCTGATGAAGACAAGAAAATTAACTTTTGGGATTTGGAGGTTAACTTTGAAGTAACATGTCAATGTTTATACATCAAAGTGTGATGATCATTTCAAATGAAGATATATATATTACCTATAATAAAGTTTTCTTTACATTTATTTAATTAGTGGGCATAGGTTGTATCTTTAATAAATTGTATCATTTTGACAGGGCGAGATAAGCTTTTAGAGAATTCATCAATTATCATTAACCTTGAATATTTCAAACTATACAAAATAGGAGTGACTGAACAATATATGAGTAATGTGAAAAGTTTAACTTACACAACAGTTACATTTATGGACTGTTTGAATGAAAATATGTTTTATGAGTTAAGTCTCTGTTAATGATAACATCCAAAATTTTTTGTGCTATCAAATATAATAACTTTCTGAAAGTTGCACTAAACAAAGATAACTTTATAATTTGAGATGCAAGGAATGATTCCACATTTATCATGGACACTTTAATAATTATTTTTTGTTTTGATTCGTTTTTTACTTACAATCTTTCAATTTCTCAACACTTGTACTGGACTGTCTAATCTTTTTCTTAAAGTTGGAATATTGACAGAAACTTGATATGAAATGAATGCACAATGAATGTGTTTTCTCTTTATTAGCCATGTGCTTGTCACTAGAATCACACTTGTTAAAAATGTGACCTTATACACTACCTGATCACATTTTGACCCACTATGATTGTGAGACTTGTGATACTAAAAACTCTTGTATTTTTACTTCTTTATGCTGAAACCACTGTTGGCTACATGAATGAATATTTAAGCTTCTTTCTGTACTATCTATGATGAGAATGTTATTGGCAAATGTACAACAGAAATTAATAGGGACACAACACTGGACCAACTCTCAAGAACAGCCAACAGTCAATTTCTCCCCACTAAAATTACATAAATCTGGTACAGTAATATGAAATGCCCAGTTCTTTGTTTGAATAAGCCCCCAGCTAGTTCAGTGGTAAGTCTACAGATTTTCAAGGCTAAAATAAGGGGTTCGATTCCTTTTAGTGGGCTCAGCAGATAGCCCGATATGGCTTTGCTATAAGAAAACACACACACTTTGTTTGTATAATGTTTTTTCAGCTTTATGAGGCTTAAGCGCAACTGCTTTTCAGTTGTTAGTGGTAGGGTCATGCTATGTTCATGGACAAGTGGCAGAACCAAGAGTGCTTCTGACTATTTGAAACTTGTAGCTTTTAATGTCACTGTAGAAGTGGGATGTCTCCTAATTGAACTGGTATCGAAACAACAGCTGTTGCAACTTCCTAGTATATGCACATCAGCTTATTACTTTGCTTAAAACCATCAAAGTTACTATAAATGGCAATATACTTACATAAATATATCAGTGCAAGAAGATCATAGTTTCAGTGCAAAAAATTTTTCTTACTTTTCCACTACTGTTATCAGTTTTTACTGAATTCATGTAAACATTTTCAAGTTTTCCCACATTTCATTTGTTTATTTTTCCCACTGATGTTAATAAGTTAAAAATTGAACTTTTAATTGTGTTTTATGAAATAAAATATGACAGTTGAAAGTTTTTACCATATGGTGCCATAACATCTGGAACCATAGGCTCTTCAGTTAATTTTACAGAATATGTTCTACATGTTATCCTTGTACTTTAAGTTTGAAGATGGTATTTCAATTTTCTTTTAATGGTTTGATACTAATCATGAATTTGTTGTTTCTGACATTCACTGTCCTTAATCTTTTCTTTGTACACACTTGCCTTGAGAAGTCTCTAGAAAAAGAAATTAAATTTGGCAGCAACTTTCCATGCCACACAGTGTGATTAAGTTTGTCAGTGCCATAATCAGTCATGTATCTCAAATTAAGAAAAGCTGCATATTACTCGTGGCTCCAGAATTTTTATACATTCAGTATTTTCTACACTGTCCTTGAAGGCATTCCTATTTATAGTTTAGATGTTTTTTCTGCTCATATTCCACATCAATTCACATCATTTGACTTTTAAAATCTTTTTAATTTTCTTTTTTCTATTCTTGACTCTCACTGATGTTCTAACAATGGAATATGTGGACAATTTCAAGCATACTCTTAGCTTTTGCATTAATGATAACAGCTTTATTTGAAAAATTACAAAATGAAATTTCTCATATTTAAACTTACTATGATATTTAATTATTGTAATTATTCTGTTCAAATTAAACATGAGCTAAATGGTCACTAAATCTTCCCATTCCTTCTTTCTTTGCCTTGTTTTAGGACCAACATCCATGTCTTTAGTCTTTTGAGATTACCATAAAAGTAGTTTTGAATCATTATGCAAATATCTTTCAGTCATTATTTCAGGTACAGTATAACAATCATGCTGAAACAGTTACTGTTTGTCTTGTAATGTTTTGTTTTATATAACATTTCTGTGTCATGGAGATTTATATTTCTAGTATTTGTAATATCACTTAACACTTGAACATAATTACAATACTTATAGTATTTGTGATCATAAAATCATGCTTGTAATTAGACAAGAAACTGAATTCTGTTTAGTAAAATGAAAATGAGAGAAAATATAATGCATATAAATTTCTCTACAAGTGGGTTTTCACGACATCACTGATAATGCTAATATGTTGAAGCTGTATAGGAAAAACTTAAAATTTATACCAGTTTTGGTTTATCAAAGGCCTAGTTGCTATAGTTTTTTTTGTATTTTGACAGAAATTTACTTCAGTAAAAGTAAGGCTGTTATTGAATAACTGAACATTTTCTATAGCTTAAATTTTTAAATTATTCAGAATGTTTTTATGGGCTCATGAGTTTTCGTACAATTTTCATTGGAATAATCATAGCAGTGTTCAGGAAGAAAGGATGTTGGTGTTTTGGGTTAATTAGACTCTTAAGTCATCCAAGAAATGCACTGTTTCTAGTGGTAGACATAATAGGATTTTAGACTAATGTAAAAAAATATGGAATATAAGTCTAAAGAGGTTACTTCATTGTATTTGTGACTGGTTAGGCCTTATTTGGTGTAATGTAATCAGTCTTGAGCTCTGTACTGTAAGATATGTATTGAATTATTGGAAAAGGTTCAAAATAGGGCAACTAGAATGGCACTTAGGATGATCACTGGAATTTGCTAATCAATTAATTGAGCTCATTAATCCATTACATTCAACTAATCATTTATTTTCATAAGTGGTAAAAAAATCAACTATCCATTATTCTTAAATCAAATAGCTTTAAAAACATAAAGGAAAAGAAAATTGGATTTATATGTCATAGAGGGCAGAACATAATTAACCTTTCTTAGTATTATGCTGAATAACAAGTATAATGACACTATTTTGATTATTTGAATAGTTAGAATAGTTGAAAATAGCAATAATCAGAAACCTAATTTCATTTAATTATTTTTATGAATTGTGACCCTAATTGATTAAGTTTAACAATCTTGAACTAATGAAAAATCATAATGGCAGGCATATTGATTACTGGATAGATTAATAATTAGAAACATTAAATTCAATTAGTTAAGTTTTTGTGATGTTAATTAGTTAAATCATCAATTTCATTACTGGAAGTAATTGGAAACAATAGTTGATTAATTTCATTATAATAATGAATTATAATTTTGATGAATTATTTTATATGACACTAATTGATGTTCATGAGTAACTGAATTAATATTTTACTCTAATGGAATGGTTGTTCAACAAGGGTAGGTTAAGATAACAGATATTTTTTAATCTCTCAAAAAAAACTTGAAGACGATCTGATTAAGACATTCAAGGTTATTAAGGAAATTGACAATATGATGTATCATTTTTTTAACATTGAGAATGGTAGGGAATTAATTAATAATGTGATAGTGATGTTATATAATGTTTTTGAATATATTTAACCAATTCCAGTTATACAATTTTTTTAAATTAAAGGATATCCGTAAAAAATGCCAATCAGTAAGACACATTTGACATTGAGATTAAATCAGATAAAAAGTTATGGCTCTTTTTTTTTTTTAACCAAAGCGACTTCTTACAATATTTATGATGAGAACAAATCAAAGACTGTCACATAGATTAAAAAGAATGGAAATTGGGGTTTATTATGATCTATACAGAAACTTAACTGGTCATGAAAGCCATCAAGATATTTCCTAGCAGGTAAATCCCTATTTTCAAAAGTGAGGCCTATCGAAATATCTCAGTAGTTAAAACATGTAAAGCAATTAATTATCATTAAACAACATTTCAAGTGCAACTCATTATTCTTCCTCTTTTGAGTAATAATTAGGTTCATCCCATTGGGGGTTTGAGGCAGCCGCTTGGCAACATCTCTAGACTAAAGCATAACAGTCTGTCAATTAAAGTATATTATGTCATTAAATTCAAGTTAGTTATCTTCTGGTTTGGTTTTGTTAGTCACTCAGTCATATCTTCAAGAAAAATGAAATGCTGTTACAATTCGAAATAGTGATTAAAAAAAAGGTAGAGCCTAATAATGTGTAAACTTCAATTTGTGATAGTTATTCCAGTGGATGATGACTGTGTTATTGGAGTTCAATCCTGATACAGGATGAATATTTCATGTTAAATAGATAAATATTAATATTTCCCCAGGACATGTCTGTGATACATTATTTAATCTGTAATTTTAAACTTTTGTTTTGATTTTTTCCTCTTTATGTTACTTTAATTTTTGGCTATTTGCACGTTAAACTTATATTTTTAATATTACAAAGGTTTGAATTTAAAAATATATAAATTCACATATCAATATGATTTTTCTCAAACTTATCATACAAGAGTCATACACACCTTAGTCATTGACACATTTAGTAGTAAGTTTTTACAGGGCTTAAAACTAATATTTTGGCTATCTAAAATACCAATTACTTTAAAATGTGCTTACGGAAAATATAAATAATGAGATGAATACAATTAACAAGTAAAACTGCAGTTTAGTTGAATTTCTAGGAAGCATTGCATTTATATTTTCCCATATACCATACATATGTTTTCTATTGTGTTTTAGATTTATGTTTATGAAATTGTAATAATTAAACATCTACACATGAAATGAAATAATAATAAACTGAGTAAAATATATTTTGAATGTGCTGTTTTGCAAGCTATTTTAAACTTGTTGGAACCTGTAAAAGATACGTGAGAATGATGTACAATAAGCTCTCAGGGATTGTTTTTATGTTGATCATGATGTACAATAAGCTCTCAGGGATTGTTTTTATGTTGATCATTATAGTGTGTTTTTTTTATCAAGAAATGTTTTTTCTTAAAGCCAGCCCTATTCTCTCTCTTTTTTTTCAGAATTTAGAAGATGTTTACTGTCGGTCAGCATATTTGTAATAATGCATGGATAATCAAGTACAAAAAAAAACCAACAAAAAACATTGCCCCCTCATGGTCACTGGTTAAACACAATCCAATTGGCTTTTGCCAGACAACTACCACTGGTTTTGAGTCTGCTTTAGTTAAAGAAGATATATACTTAGGCGCTTGAAATTAAAGACTTGAAAGTAAGTCATATGAAAAACTGTAAATAACTCTGAAATATAAGTGTTCGTTCCTCCAGCTGTAAGCGGTTTGGGGTATTGAAGTAAGGGCCCGGCATGGCCTAGCGCCTTAAGGCGTGCACTTCGTAATCTGAGGGTCGCGCCAAACATGCTCGCCCTCCCAGCCGTGGGGGCGTTATAATGTGACGGTCAATCCCACTATTCGTTGGTAAAAGAGTAGCCCATGAGTGGGTGGTGATGACTAGCTGCCTTCCCTCTAGTCTTACACTACTAAATTACTACCGATATTAACTCCTGGAACCATTATTTTTCCTTATATTTTATTCTGTTTGTAAATATATATGTATAGATACATCATTGTTTATTTAAAATAAAAATTTCGCGTAAAGGTTTTTTAAGACTTTCCGTACTTTACCCTGTAATGCTTAATTTTCTTTTACTTAATATATAACGTGTGAAAGGGTTTTCTTTGAGTTATTTCATCATATATTATCTTGTATTTAAAATTATAGGTAGAGTGTTTTCCTTTCGTGTATTTGAGTGTAAGAGATGTGTTGTTTACATGGCATGTAACCATTCGTAGGAATAAGGGAAGGTTGGCGTGCCTCTCAGCCATGTTGCAAGTTTAAAGATAATTGGTTTTAATGTTAAACTTAATTATTACTTTGTTGAATTTTAGTACATATTTCCATTTAGTTTAATTCTATGTAATTCTTGCATAAACACGTGGCTCTCAAAACCGTTGAATTACTTTTAATCTAAATTAATGTTTTCCTTTGATGTTTGTTATAGACAATGTCTGTTCAGCCTACAAGAATATTGTTGAGCAGTAGACGACATTTTGAGGACTTAACTATGTTGTATGAGAATAATTAGTTACGTAGTAAGCCCTAGCTATTATGCATGAATCCAAAGTTTCTTTTTCAAGTAAGAAGCTCTAGATTGATGCGGTTTCTAATGAGTTGGTCGACAGAAAATGTCCCGAGAGAAATGACCTGTTGATTGATCCATGGATCCGATAAGAGGCAAAAGTCTAGTGAATACGCAAATATCCACTCTGTGTTTTGTTCTTTTAATATATAAATAAACATTGAATTTTCACTTTATATCACGAGCCCAGTCTATTTCCTCAGATTAAAACTCAGTCGTTTAGGTAAATTCATATTTACTCTGTAACTATCCAGATGGATTCTCTTGTTATAAAGTGAACCTGCCCAATGTTCTTGCATAAATCAGTTTCACCTGAGAAGGCAATAACTAAGGCCAAATTAATTGCATGTTGAATATAATAAATGCAGCAACCACATGTAAATAAAAATAAGTGTTGATGACTTAAACATGTTGATTGTTTAAGTTTATAAAAGTAAAAAGCGAGATATTTTATTGCATAGTACGCAAAATTATCATTATATTGGCTGACAATTTCAATGTATTCTACGTTACAAAGTTTGTTTTTTACCTCATAGACTTTTAATATGTTATAAAATGCCAATTCTTAGAAACGTCTCCAAATATATTATCACAATTTAAAGTTGAAGTTTATAAAAACGAACCAAATTACATGTATATAAACTGTATTTCTTTACTTATTAGCATTACTTAGATTAATGTAGTTCAGTATCGTCTTACGTAAATAGATTAATTCTTATTAATTGTAAACAAACAATACGTATTTATTGGAGAGAAAAAGTACTTTAACACTCACTTACCCAATACCTCTTAAATTTAAACAACCAAACTTCCTGTTCACAAAAGATATATAACTTGATCCAACACAAACTAAGTTTACTTTCGATAAAAATTTTCAACATACGTATCTGAACATTTTTTATGCAATTCTTTGATTACCTCATTTAAACTGATTATCCTACAATAATAGTGTGAGTCTTTGGTTTGTTTGTTGTTTTTTTTTTTTCATTTCGCGCAAACTACACGAGGGCTATCTGGCTAGTTATCCCTAATTTTGCAGTGTAAGACTAGAGAGAAAGTAGCTAGTCGTCACCACCCACTGCCAACTCTTGAGTTACTATTTTAGCAACGAATAGTGGGATTGACCGTCACATTGTAACGCCCCCACGGCTGAGGGGGCGAACATGTTTGGTGCAACGAGGATTCGAACCCGCGATCCTCATTACGAGCCGAACGCCTTAACTATCTGGGCCGTGTGAATCTTTGGTGTTTCACATTCAAATGTAAAGCCTTGTCCTTTTAACACTTCAGTATGGTAGTTTAATGATTCAGATACGTAGTCAGAATTTGTCCATCGTTTATAGATTTCAAGTTAGTGTAATATCTCAGTATTTTGTCAACACTATGCAGAATACCATGCAATAAACTCAGTACGACAAATTGATGTTGTGAAATTAAGTTTCTTTGGATAGTTTAATAGGTAAAAACAGGCATACATTTTTGATAACTACAAACAATTACTGTGTTGTATTGGCGCACAATTCCAAATATATTCTTCATATATGTTATTTATTCTCTATATACAGCGTCTTGCAAAAGTATTCACCCCTATGAATAATGTCACATTTTAATGAAATAGAAGTAATGTAAATGTTTTTAAATTAATGTCTTTAATACAAAACTCTACTGATCGAACTTAACACTGTTATGTGTGAAGGAGAATGAATGTTAGTAAAACCTGCAGATGAAATACATGATTGTGCAAGCATTCAGTCCCCTAAGTCAGTACTTCGTGGAAGCACTTTTGACAGCAATTACTTCTTTGAGTATTTTGGACAGGTTTCCACCAGTTTTTCACCATGAGATGGTATAATTTTTGCCCATTCTTCCTGGTAAAAGTACGCAAATTTTGACAAGTTCGTTGGAGATTGTTGATAGACTACATTATTCAAGTCTCGTCATAAATATTCCATTGAATTCAAGCCAGGAATTTGACTGAACAACTCAAAGATATTCATTTTTTTCTTTTGAAATCACTTCAGTGTAGTTTTTAGCTCGTGCTTCGGGTCATTGTCCTGCTGAAATATTAATTTTCGATCCAGTTTTAGATCTTTGGTTGACTCAAGTAGATTTTCACATACGATTTACTTGTTCTTTGTACCAGTCATCTTCCTCTCAATCCTAACAAACTTCCTAGTTTCTACTGGTGAGAAGTATCCCCACTTCAGAGAGTTGTGATGGTGTTGATTGGGTGATGTACTGGGATGGGCTTGCGCTAGAATTAACATTTTAAAATTCGACCGAAAAGCTCAATTTTGTCTCATCTGACAAAACAATCTTCTGTCAGACGTCTGCAGTTTCATTTGCATGCTTTGTCGCAAATTCTACATGAGGTTTGACAATATTCTTTTTCCAGTCAGTAATGGCGTCTTTTCTCCTACTGGTCCACACAAAAGAGCTTTGTGTAGAGACCGTGTTGATGTCTGAATATTGACTCCCATACCATATATGGAACTTTTCAAGTTTTTTTAAAGTCACTGTTTGGTTCACGGTGGCATTGCTAACCAGTTTTCTGCTTGGTTTGGAAGGGCGGCCTGATATGGGTAGTGAATGACTGGGTGGTATGAAGCACATTCCATATCTTATTGATGGACTTCACTGTACACATAAGGATATCTAACTTTGGTTTTCATTTGTAACACTTTCCTGATCTGCGTTTCTCTACCAATTTATCATTGAATTTTTTGGAAAGCTCCTTGGTCTTCATAATTGGTTTGTGATATCACTATATACGTTGTGGTTTGAAAGATGCATTTACTTTGAAGTTAATTGAACCATTTTGATTACAACACAGACAAAGACCATTACGTTAATTTACGATCTTTCAAACTAATCTTTTACACCCTAGTTGATTTAAAAATGCTATAGCAAAGGATTTGAACACTTATACAGTTAAAAATATTCTGATTTCTAATTTTCTTTGAAAATCTAACTTACTTACACGATATCAGCATTTTCTTAGCTTTCTTAGTTTGGATTAGATTGTGCAGATTATAAATATAAAGTCCTATTAGAAAGTTTCATAATTGTAAGCTCAAACGGCAGGAAAATACGGAAATTTTGCAGGAAGTAAATACTTTTGCAAGGTACTATAATTGTAACGAACTTTTGTTTCATTGTCATTCTCATTTACTTCACTAGAGAACCACAAAACCCTCATCTGCTCGGTTTTCTTTAAATCTGAGAATTTCCTTCATTAAACATAAAAAGAGCACAGTCAGACGCCTCTATCACAACTGTCTCTTACTCAGCTGGTCACTTCATTTCGCCTTGCATACAGTCCAAATAAAGTCAGACCTTCTTTGTCGCATCATACCCGCGATATAATAAAATTCTTAAAATATTTGTTTTCTAAAATATTTTAAACTCTAATTCTGTTAACATAGCTTAAAACAAAACAATTCGAACACTGGATTCTCCAGTTCAAGTGAAGTCCAAAAGGTCAAAAATCACTCAAACAGTTTTTGCTACATTTTTGGAAAATATATTACAAATTCACAAAGGAAAAATATCACACACAAAGTAAAAGTGGTTTACTACAACTTTTTTTGGTTTAAAATTGGTGACTAAAGAAAACACTGGGCTTTACGTATGTTTTATACAGTTTGCACATCTGGCTTGACACAGTGGCTGAATCCGAAGAATACAATATGCTATCTGTAGTTCCCATAATATGGTGTGAGCTCAAAGATCATCTAAATGATTGCTATTTTTACATAACAAGTGTATCTGGATATTCAAACAAAACCAAGTAATACATCAAATATCCAGATTTTGCATCTGCAATGAAACCTGTACCTCATAGGATTATTTTCCAGCGCCACCTTTACAAACAAACAGACGAGTGATCACGAGAAGAAGACAATGAATCATTTTCATTCTTTTCATCAAGTAATTCTATTCTTGTGGCATCTCAATATAAACTGCCTCCTCTGATCACACAGAAAGAGGTAAATGATCTGATTCATGACTTATCTCTATTAAAGCAGCACGGGGAACTTTTTGGCTCTTATTAATGGAATTTATTAGCTCCAAAAATAAGAGGTTCATTTTACCAAAATTGCCATCAAATTATTTTTTCTTACTACAACATGCAAGACTCTTTGTGTTTTTAACAAACATTGAAGACTAATTGAAGAATTATGCACTGAACATTCTCTTGAAGAATGGAAACTTTCTATCGACTTATTTAAAGATAGTTTTGCACTTTTGCAAAATGGGAACTCTAACCAATTTCTATTGTTCATGTTGTGAATATGAAAAAAAACTTATCAAAGCATATAGATTATGCGTAAGGCCATAAAATATGATTACCATAGTTGGAATATGCGTGGTGATCTAAAACCTAAGTCTGCAGAGTGGGTGTACCAAACATTGTTGCTTTTTTCTGTGTCCAGGGCAGCCGAGATGAAAAAAATCGTTTCAAAACGAAGGAATGGCCAATGAGAAATAGCTGCATATCAAGAAAACAGAACATTAACTTTTAGTGAATCCTCAAAATGTGTTTTTGCCTCCACGTTATATTAAGCTGTGATTCATCAAGAATATTGTAAAAAGAATAAAACAATATGGCAATGGTTCCAGATATTTTTCTGGCTAAAAATGAGTGAAGCAAAAACGAAAGAAGATATTTGTTGGAGCACACATTCGAGAAGTGCAGATGAATGTTTATTTTTGAAATAATAATAAGTAAAAAAGAACCTGTTACCTGTAAGTCACTGAAAGTGGTTGCTCAAAATTTCTTAGAAAAACACAGAGATGAAACTATTCTGTAATAATTGATAATATGCTCAAGAATTACAGTAACATGAGGTCTAGAATGTCACTAAAGGTACACTTCTTGCAATCCCATTTAGACTTCTTTCCTCAGCAAGCGGTGACCAATCTGAGTATTTTCACCAAGATATTTCTATAATGAAACAATGATATAAAAAATGATGGAAATCTGCAATATTGGGAAATTACTATTGGCTCTTTCAACTCGAAAACTAAGAATATACATAAAAATGCATAATGAAAGTTTTGAACATAGCCTGAATGTATTTACGTTATTATACTCATTGTTTTTTAAATTGGTATTGCTAGTATGTATTGTTTTTGAACATTCTTGAATACAGTATTCACGATATATAGGAATATTTTGAATAAATCTATCATAACTCGTAAACTAGAGACGATCAGTAATTTTCAACAACATTGAAAAAATCAGTATCGTTAACTTACTCAGAAACTATTATATTTTTCTAGCAGCAAAGAGAATATTTTGTTTCTCAGTATTATTTAATTTTAAAATATCTTATATGTTTGAATTTCGCGCAAAGCTACTCAAGGACTATCCACACCAGCTGTCCCTAATTTAGCAGTGTAAGACTAGAGGGACGGCAGCTAGTCATCACCACCTACCACCAACTCTTGGGCTACTCTTTTACCAACAAATAATGGGATTGATCGTCACATTATAACGCCCCACGGCTGTAAGGGCTAGCATGTTTGTTGTGACGAGGATTTGAACTCGCGACTCTCGAATTAGGAGTCGAGTGCTTTAACCACCTGACCATACCGGGCCTGAAAATATGTTTAAAAAGGAAAATTGTGTGTATCAATCTTGTTGGCAAATAACATAAATTTGATACATATTAACAGTTATTTAACGACTGAATTAAAATTAAAATTTCCGGTTATTTGAAATAGTAATATGATAACATATGTAACATAATAAATCGAAGACTCGTCTGAAATAAAGTGTAATATATAATAATAAAATATATAATATAAATATATATGAAACATGTGACGAATCGTCTTTTTTGTAGGCCCAGCATGCTCAGGTGGTTAAGGCACTCGACTCGTAATCTGAGGATCGCGGCTTCGAATTCCCATCACACCAAACATGCTCGTCCTTACAGCCGTGGTGGCGTTATAATGTTACAGTCAATACCACTATTCGTTGGTAAAAGAGTAGTCTAGTAGTTGGCGGTGGGTGGTGATGACGAGTTGCCTTCCATCTAGTCTTACACTACTAACTTAGGGACGGCTGGTACAGAGAGGCCTTGAGTAGCTTTGCGCGAAATTCAAAAGAAACAATTTTATATTTATTTTAATATCGATATTTGTTTTTGTTAAATATATATTTAGAAATGCATGTAGTTTTATCGTTAAATCAGTATTGCGAAATTCCCGCCTGTTCACTGAAGTTGTAGAAGAATCTGGCGTTTAAGAATCAACAATGTACTATGTGTATGCGTAAATACTAACGATTGCCAGTATTGTTGCCTTAGCTGAAATTTCTAGAAACTCTCTTCTCAAGTATATAATATGTAACTAACGCAACGTGAAGAGACAGTATATATATGTATGTATATATATGTTTGCTATAGTTATTATACTATTAATCTCCAAAGCTACAACTGTGATTGACGCTTATTAATCGTAAACTACAGATATTTTACCGGGAACGTTTCTAGATTTCGAACATTACAATCCGTTTAACTTCAACGGATTACCATCGGACGTTAGTATTTTTACGAAGAAATTATATAACTTGAACTGTGAAAAACTCGCAGGTGATCAGCGAAGAGCTAGCTAGCTTCCTGTTAAGAGAAATGTACCTATATCAACTCACAATTAATTCGCTCATCGTGATCCCTCGATAAGATTTTGTTTCGAATTAGGCGTAAAGACAGAATGGGTTATCTGTGCTTTGATCACCACGGGTATCGAAACCTGGTTTCTAGAACTGTAAGTCCAAAGACATACCGTTATTCCACTGGGGGGGGGGGCTCGATAAGATATCATAGAAGTTTCACATCGGATAAAGACTCAAAACTGTTTGTAAGTTTTAAACTTTTGTATATAAATCATTATTTATAATAACCGTTATTATAAATTGTATTATGGTTTGTATATTAAAGTATAAGAAAAAAACTGTGTGCACCAATCTTGTAAGCAAGTATCATAAAGTTGATACGTGTCGGCATTTAATTAACTTCTAAGTTCAAATTACAATTTAACTCTGTTTTAGTCTACTTCAAACTGTAATACGTAATACAATAAAATCTGTCTAAGGCGGAATCGCACGGGACCGAGTAAAATTTCCGGCTTAGACAGTGAACATGCTTTTCCTTAATTATATATACTTTTTTTGCGAAACATTATACTTGCTTGACTCAAGGAAAGTAAGAGTTTTGTAATAACGTTAGTATACTGTTTATGTTATATATATTAGAATAAGAAGAAAAACAGGCATTCAAAATGTATATAAGTACACAAAATCTTAATAAAATTAGTTGAAATTGGACACTTTCTTCAAATAGTTTCGTTTTTTAATGGGCTTTCTCGTGCGGTTAAAAGAGAACGCCAATTCTGCGGCCTTTACATGAAGTTCATTTTCGCGCACAATTTGATAACGTTAATATAACTTAACACTTGCGATGAAGTAAATTTCTATTTACTATCTTTTCCATTTTGTTCATCTTCTAAATTTCTCACACTGTTACCATCTTGCGATTCTATTATAGATTTTAAACCAATTTCATCAGTTTCTGTTAAAACATTCTTGTTAACGTTCACAAAACTTTCCGCGTTCACAGAATCGTCTGCATCAATCTTCTCAGAGTTTGGATTTCACTAGAATCGTCATTACAAACAACTTTTAAAAAATGAGGGTATTAAGTAAATTTTCGCTAAATTTTAAAATTAGGGAAGAAAGGAATTTATTTTTTGTGAGAATTATTTAAATAGTAGAATTTTGCACTTCTACAAGTCACGAATCTAATTTAAGTGCAAAAATAATGACGGCAGAAAAGAACAGAATATATTTAACCAATACTTAGTGTAACAAAATGTCCGACAATTTATTAATATTTGAACAAATTATCAATTAAACAAGAATTTATTAATATTTAAATAAATTATTAATTAAATAAGAAATTAATATTTAATCAAAAAACATTTTTTCTGCCTTACTCTGGGTCTTATCCTACTTGTTGATAGATAAGGTAGGTGAAAGATAGTTTTTCGTCCGCTTTACGCAGGTTCCGCCATATAAAGGTCCTTTTATGAGAGAAATCTTAAGATAATGCTGCAAAATTTTGATATTTCCGCCTTATGCAGTTTCCGGCTTAGGCCGTTTTTACTACAATAAATATGAGGAGCGTCTGATATAAATTATAATACGTAACAAACAGTGCAGGTTCTACGAATCTATTATTTTGTAAGACTTATAACGCATATAATTCTGCTCAGTTTGGCCGAATAACATTTATTACATTCTTATTTTTATACAGGAAATGACGTATCGCACTGATGTTAATATCACCAATACCAACTTAAGATAAAAACAATTGTGTTTCACAGTGATAGTATTAAGTTGTTGGTTGGCAAAACACACTTATCATTTCGATTAGAGTGATATGAGACAAAGTGTACCGTATACGGAACAAAGGAACTCGTGATCAGCAGTAAAAATTTGAAAACTTTGTATTTTTATTATAGATCACCCCGTATTTTAATGTTGACTAAAATGTAAATAAATTTTAGGAAGGTTAGCACTATGTAATTGAAAGCAGTGAAGAAATCTGTATCTGTAAGTTGTATTGGCACGAAAACTTAATGGCACGGCATTTGATTTATCTATATGATATTAACGTTACAATTTTTTGTGTAGAAATTTATTCTCTGGAGTATTTGTGGAATTCACCTACATACTCTAGCTTACACTATTTCACTTTATTACTAACTTTGTTCTTATTTATAAATAGAGCTGTGGTAGAAATAATTGAACAGGAAATTAATTGAAATCTATTGTGGAAACAGGTGCGGTTTTCTGATTATTAAGCCTAACGTTAAAAAAATGGATTCAGTCAAAAGAGCTCTTACATTTTCAACTGTTGTACTTTGCTGTGGATGTCTCGCCTTCTTAGCGGCATCGCTTGGAACTGAAAAATGGGTGAACGCTGTACCTCTTAGAGAAGGTTATGCAGTCAACATTTCTGATATTGACCAGGAAGGAAGATATAAAGGAACAATAAATGTTGGGCTTTTCAGTGGATACAAGAAACTGGATCCAGGTGCAGGGCGAGAAAACGAACTAAAAAGTAGGTATAAATAAACTGACTTTATTTATTATTTAAGTTCGAATAACAGTCATATGTAAAATATTATTTTTATATTACTTGGGGTTTTATAATCGGCAAATGTACCTTTCGGCTTACCACTAAAGTTAAACAGATAATTTAGACATTTACATTATTTTGTTATTAATGCTATTATTGTACTTCCTGGAATTAAATGTTTAGTGTTATGTTAGTATTAACAGTTTTCTCAAATAATTTTGACGAGTTGAAAGTACATGTATGGTTTATTATAAAAGTCGTTAAAAAGATTAAAGTTTTTAAGTTGTTTCAGCATTAGAACTTTTTGTACGGAACTCAGTTGTTTTTATGTGTCTTTCTCCGTTGCTGCTCGATATAAAGGAAGATTGTTCGTTTATTTGTTTGTTTTTGAATTTCGCGCAAAGCTACATGAGGGCTATCTGCGCTTTCAGCAGTGTAAGACTAGAGGGAAGGCAGCTAATCATCACCACCCACCGCTAACTCTTGGGCTACTCATTTTACCAGCGAATAGTAGGATTGACCGTAACATTATAACGTCCCCACAGCTGAAAGGGCGAGCATGTTTGGTACGATGGAGATTCGAACCCGCGACCCTCAAATTACAACTTGAGCTCTTTTACCACGTGGCCGTGCCGGGCCATAAAGGAAGATAAGTTGCGAATTTTCTTTCGGATGCATTTCTATTTAGTATTAATATAAGTAACGCCAAACTTTAATGGTGCATCAAAGACGAAATTGTGCCGGTACTCACGGGTACTGGGTACAGGAACTTAATTTTTAAGGCAGTATTAGTATCGGAATTTATTTGATCTGTTTTTTTCTGCTCTCTATGTTTACACGTAGATTTGCTTTTCTTTTTGGAAAAACAGTTTCATTTCATCCTACCTAGTACCTTTACTTCTTTTTTACCCTCCGGTGCATTATATTCTTTACCTAAAACCAGTGATTAAAAATTGGAATTTTGAAAGAGTTGTAACTTATTTTTGTGATCTACTTTCTGATAGCAGTTTTCCTCCTCAACTTATCCCTTGTTTAAAATATACACAAAATGAACGTTTTGGTTTAACTTTAAAATGTTTCTTTGTTTGAAAATAAGCACAAAGCTATACAAAGGGTTGTCTATACTCTGCCCACCACTGGTATCGAAACCCGGTTTTTAGTGATGTGAGTCCACAGACATGCTGCTGTGTCACTGGAGGGGGGGAAGCTTAACTTTAAATATGAGATCTTTATCCTAATGGCGACTTCACATGTTTGATAGATTTTGGAGAGACTCCATCCAGCATTATAAAATTTAGCATTACACCATTGATGAAGTGTAATCACATTACATTATTAATTAAAACTTAAACTGATTGTATTTAAGATAAAACAAATTTGTCTTTGAAAATAAAGTGTCCATATGAAAAAGTTATCTGGACATTATAAATGTCACCTTTGAAACTTATCTCCATGTATATGTTGTTTAATTCTTATTACATTTGACACTGGTACAACCAACTACTTGTACTCTTTTAATCTTTAGTGGCTTTTCATATCATAAGTATGTACACTGTGACACAGTTGGAAATGTAATTAGAATTTTTAATGTGAAGAGCAGAGTACTTTATGTTTTGGTATAAAAAATAATATTAATTAAGACTAAATGTTAAAACTGGGTAGGGCAGAGTTTTTGGTTTGATATTTCAGTATCTAGACTCATCTGAATGGGGTGCCTAGGCCTATGTGTAGTAAAGCCACTGGTCATCAAAATGTATGACTGGTCCATGCTAATTACAATCACAAAATTGAATTTAATATTTCGGAAAAGCACTCACATTGTAACAGTATAGTTATTTGATTGACGGGTTATTTAAAATTCTTTAGTCAAAATAATTCAATGTCCAATCCTCTTAACGATAGTAACTTACTTTATTTCCTTTTTCAACATTTCTTGTTACAGCTCGATATTTCAAAGAGGTGATACTTTGGAAACTGAACGTTAAAGCAGTTTCTCGTGTATGCCTAATGTTCATCTAAGTTATATTACATCTAGTCAAAAATACCTCAAGTGTGAGAAAAAAGTGCGGCCAGAAAATGATTCATTGTGCGAGTTGAAGGAATGAAATTAAAAGAAAAAGGTCTAATATGGTAACTACATTTATTGACTAGGCTTTCTTAAGTGTCAGTTTTCAACTGGAAAATGTTGATAAAACAATATTATCCTATAAATATGATTTACAGAGTTCTTGGAAGTATAATAACCGAAAACCATGCGTCAAGTATCTAGTACTGGCTACATTCTGCCAGTCCTGGCATGGCCTAGCGCGTAAGGCATGCGACTGGTAATCCGAGGGTCGCGGGTTCGCGCCAAACATACTCGTCCTCCCAGCCGTGGGGGCGTTATAATGTTACGGTCAATACCACTATTCGTTGGTAAAAGAGTAGCCCAAGAGTTGGCGGTGGGTGGTGATGACTAGTTATCTTCCCTCTAGTCTTACACTGTTAAATTAGGGACGGCTAGCACAGATAGCCCTCGAGTAGCTTTGTGCGAAATTCTCAAAAGCAAACATTCTGCCATATTTTCCACCTTGATAAAGATGACTTCAGTTTTTCACCAGATATTGTACCTAAAATAAAAAGGTAAAAAGTAACAAGTTATGGCTTCCATTCAACCGCCTTTTTCCGCAATAATATTTCAGCTGCAGATTTGTTACCATCAATTCTAAAAATACAAATATGAAACCCATAACCGAAATGCATACCACGTCTGTATATTACCAAAGACAGGTGTACAAATTAATATGATCTCCTTTACATTTCTACAGTAAATTCAGCTATAGCAAGCTAATAGGAATAGTTATTTTGTATCAGACTGCTTCCACAAATCATAAACGTAAGCTTTTATTATAATGTAGCATTATACTAAAATGTGCAATATATATATATAAGAAGTTAAAATGGCGATCTCCTTTACCTTTTCTGTGAACTCCTTTACATGCATCTCACCATGCCCTCAATTATCTGATTTTGTAAATAGACATCTAATTATCGTTCACAGATTTAGCTTTATAATTTATGAGTCATTTAAACCTAAAACTACCACCTCTCGCACCATATGAATGTTAATTATACAGTTGGATGATATACACTTGTTATGTTATCCCATTTTCAAAAACTAATTATATAGTTAGATGATACACACTTTTTATGTTATTCCATTTTCAAAAACTTTTCTTCAAAGAAGATAAGTTGTTTTGTGACTAATGCATTTCAAATCTATCTTACCATAATAATCTGCATATGGTGGAAACTAAATATGGCGGGAAAACATTACCTGCTCTATATGTTCTTCTCTGAAGCAAAACTCACGTGAAAGAGAACAAGTAAAGGAGTTCACAAAGTTTCACGTTCAGTGATTTTTAATGAAAAATACAATTAACCCTTAACCTTTTCAGTTATTGATAACAACAGTTGTCTCCGCTGCTGTGTTTAACGATATAACAAAATGGCATATTTTTAATATCTACACTAAATGTATACGTAAAGGAGATCACGTGCTTCCCTGGTTTCCTAGGACAACTTGACAGAAACTCAAGATATTGCATGTGTTGGAAAAATCTGTCCATCGTCCATTATATAGAAATTAGTATATGTTTGTATAAGATACGTACTGAGAGAAATTTGTCTCAGAACATTGGCGATATAAAACTGAACACTTAAAAAGTCTGATCTTCTCAGCTTTGTTTGTTTGTAATTAAGCACGAAGCTATACAACTGGCTTTCTTTGCTTTTTTTCTTACCACGGGTATCGAAATGCAGTTTCTGGCCTTGTTAGTTTGCAGACATGCAACTGTGCCACTGGAGAACAAACGTATAGCATTGATAAGAATTTTACAGCAAATATAGATTCATTAGTTAGTCGGGTCGCCGTTTTTGTTCAGTTTGTGAAATGATTATAGGTGAAATAAAATACGAGGCCTAGCTCACTCATGAATGAATCAGTGCTATAAGTGCAGCTCCAAATTTGACCTCCGATTCCGATTTCATTCCTTTAAGTCGCACGCTGAATTCTTTTTTTGGCCATATGTTTTCATCCTAAGGTGTTTTTGATTAGATGCCATGACGTTTTGCCAATACACACAAACAAACTACACCAAATAAGAAAGTGACACTCAACAGTAACCAACATTAGTCTCAGAATTGCAACCCTGTTATTCGGAACAAGGCTATACTTTATAGAACAAGCCAAATTGTTTAAAATATATGGTGGTGGTTTTTCTCTCTAAAATAGAGTTAATATCTTCTTTTATACTAACGTTGTGGAATTTAGATTACAGTTTCTTGTCATTACCCTCATGCAATCGCCACAGCCGTATTATGCATTATTATTTGTGCTAATTGCTTAACCTAATATCACATGTTGCTAAACGCTCTTCAGTTCGGATGATTTCACAAAATTTAATAAATTTGTGTTGAAAAGTTGGCAATGAATAATTCATAATGACTGTCCACCCGTGTGATGAGCTAGAAACTGCTAATCTAGTTTGCTAAAACTAAAACTAAACTAACGTGGCAGGGGTTCAGTTTAGAGAGAGAGAAATCCGAAGAGTTCTCTCTCCAACTGGGGTGTTCAGGAACTTTGTAGTTCCTCTTCGTCCCCTAGTTTGCTTGGTGTAACCAACATGTATGTATCTGCATGTCTTTCACCTTGTAAGTTTCCTGTTGTAAATCAACCATCTTTAATCTGAATGTTGAAAATTAACATCGATCCACTTGTACTCGTAGGTGAAGCTGTAGTAAAAACGTTAGACCGGTAGCTCATGTGACTTTCTGCACAGGTGTGTGCAAACGTTTTCATTAAATTTGGTGGCATCTGTTGAACAATTTTGCACATGTGGATAATATGCACACCAAATAATACTCCTAAATGTAGATTGTAAAGATTTATAAGAGTACTAAATTTGAAAAAAAAAAAATCCATGAAAGTTAAGTTTATTTTTTCTGTCATATAAAATTTCCATACGTTTGATGCGAAGAAAAAATCTCAATCAAAATTGTAGATGTTATATCTCAGGTATTTCGTAGAGGATTGCTTTAAAATTTAGTGTGTGAAGTAAGATTCCAGTAGACACATCTAGTACTATTTAAAATTTAATGTGTGAAGTAAGATTCCAGTAGACACATCTATTGACATTTAAAGTTTAGTGTGTGAAGTAAGATTCCAGTAGACACATCTAGTACTATTTAAAATTTGGTGTGTGAAGTAAGATTCCAGTAGACACATCTATTGCCATTGAAAGTTTAGGGTGTGAAGTAAGGTCCCTGTTGACACATCTATTACCATTTAAAATTTAGTTTGTGAAGTTAGGTCCCAGTAGACACATCTGTTACCATTTAAAGTTTAGTGTGTGAAGTAAGGTTCCAGTAGACATATCTATTACCATTTAAAATTTAGTGTGTGAAGTAAGGTCCTTATTGACACATCTATCAAAATTTAAAATTTAGTGTGTGAAGTACGATTCCAATAGACACATCCATTTCCATTTAAAATTTAGTGTGTGAAGTAAGGTCGCTGTTGACACCTCTATTACCATTTAAAATTTACTGTGTGAAGTGAGGTCCCAGTAGACACATCTATTACCATTTAAAATTTAGTATGTGATGTAAGATTCCAGTAGACACATCTATTACCATTTAAAGTTTAGTGTGTGAAATAAGGTCCCAGTTGACATATCTATTACCATTTAAAATTTAGTGTGTGAAGTAAGGTCCCAGCAGATACATCTATCACCATTTAAAATTTAGTATGTGAAATAAGATTACAGTAGACACATTTATTACCATTTAAAATTTAATGTGAGAAGTAAGATTCCAGTAGACACATCTAGTACTATTTAAAATTTTGTGTGTGAAGTAAGATTCCAGTAGACACATCTATTACCATTTGAAGTTTAGTGTGTGAAGTGAGGTCCCAGTAGACACATCTATTACCATTTAAAATTTAGTATGTGATGTAAGATTCCAGTAGACACATCTATTACCATTTAAAGTTTAGTGTGTGGAGTAAGGTCCCAGTAGACATATTTATAACCATTTTAAATTTAGTGTGTGAAGTAAGGTCCCTGTTGACACATCTATCACCATTTAAAAATTAGTGTGTGAAGTAAAGTCCCAGTAGACACATCTATTATCATTTAAAATTTAGTGTTTGAAGTAAAATTCCAGTAGAGTGCCTCTGTTAATAACATGTGATAGTTTGACTTACCACAGTCCAAGCTGCATGAGGTGGAAAATTGTTAAGCTGTCACTCCTGTAAGTAACACAGAGTGTGCTCTGCAGGTTTTTGTTTTATTTGTTGTTGTTAGAACACACTAAAGGCCGTTTTTGATAAACAGTAGCATGAGTTTAATATTATGTTATGGACATAAGCATAGAACATTTTGAAGCATATTTGTAATCATTCCAGAGATCTGTATTATTGATACATTTGTTAAAGCTTTTCAGTCTTTTGAAAATGTTTTTATAATTTCATTATTATCATAAAATATGATGAAAAATTTAAATAACAATAAGAATAATAAATGAAACTTCAGTACTTGAAGAGCGGTAATCTCCATAGATACCACGTGCAGGCTTTCGGGATATCTAGAGGAAAAGTTTTCCGAAATAGAATCCTGTCCTCAGGATTCTACAGCTTACGAGCTTAAACGTTTGTACTCCAGTTAGTTGTTGCAGGTCTACGTTGTAAATGATAATAACGTAAAATAGACAAAACTTGTAACCACGATAGCTGACATACTCTGTCTTAAAATTACTCGTTGTGCCCAAACAACGCTACATCCTCCTAACTATTGTAACGGATTTATTTACTAATATATGTGTATATATATATATATATATATACATTTTAATATCTATGTTTGTTTCGTTTTAATATATATTTAGAAGTGCATGAAACGTATAGTGTTAAATGAGTGTTGTGAAATTCTTGCCTGTTCTCGAAATTTGTGGAATATTCTCGAGTGTAAGAATCAACAATGTGCTGTGTGCAAAAGTAAAATATTATTGCCAACTGAGCTTTCGAGAACGTCGCCTAAAGTTTTATAAGTCGACGCGCCAAGAGGCAGTTTTCATATTGTTATTGGTTTGCTATGGTTAGTATACTATAAACCCCGGAAGCTATAATCGTGATAAACGCTTATTAATCGGAAAACTACAAATATTTGATCAGGAACGTTAATACATTTCGAACATTACAAACCGTTTAACTTCAGTGAATTTATTTCAGACGTTTAGTGTTTCAATAAGCACGTTAAAGAAAAACAACTCACGTGTAAATAAGCCAGCTAGCTTCTCGTCAAGATATGTATCAACATAGAATTAATATGCTCATAGTGAATTGTCAATAAAACAATCAGTTCCAGACCAGATAGAAGACTCAGCATTGTTTGTAGCTTTGCAAAACTTTTGTATATAAATAATTATTTGTAATAGTTGTTATTATTATTTGTGTTGTTGTTCGTATATTAAAATCTATTTATGTTAAGAAGGAAAATTTTGTGAATCAATCTTGTTGGCAAATATCATAAATTTGAAACAAATCGACATTTAGTTAACTAGTAAATTAAAATTTCCGGCTATTTGTAATTGGTAACATAATAAATCGGAGACTCGTACGAGATAAGTTATGTTACACTGTTTCCTTAACTCGTTGTCTAACTAGCTTAACGACACTTAGTGGAACGTTGCGTTTATAATCTGTGTTCGGTGTTTAGGTCTTATAGATCTGGGAAGGTTAGGTGCCTATCACCTCTTCTTCTGATATATGTTATCTCACACTTACTCTGACCCATTTCAGGACAATATCCATGAAGATATTACATTTACATTCATGTGAATAAATACGTTTTGTCTTTATTCACTGTTTCAAAGTCCTGCACATGGCAAACAGTTCCATTTGTATTTTCCACATACATTAATCTTACATTAATCGAGAGCAATCACATTAATGCCTCTTTTAATTGGTGTATGTGTTTTCTTATAGCAAAGCCACATTGGGCTATCTATTGAGCCCACCGATGGGAATCGAACCCTTGATCTTAACGTTATAATTCCGAAGAATTACCGCTGTACCAGCGAGGAACTTTTAATTCATCGTATCAGCTTAAAAATAATGTGGATTCCTTAGTCTAGCATTACGTGGCCTTAGTAAATGCTTATTTTTAACATGTATATTAAACTAGTGAGCAGTACTTAGAACTCTCCCCATCATGTGTTATATTGCGATTTAATTCACAGTTGTTGTTTTTTCTTATTTTCCGCGAAATAATTCAGTGAATTATGTAAGAGTCTGTCGGAGATAGCTTATAAGTTTCCTTAATTGTGCATAAATGTTTATGAAGTGGATCAAAGTACTTTGTATGTAATAGTGAGTAGTGAGTTTTGTATTATTTGTAGTTTGTAGATGTTTTTGGTGCTATGTTTTTTTTGTGCTGGGCATGTATGTTCACTTACTGGACGTATCTATGTTTTATGGAGTTTAGTTATGTTGTCTGCGGAAGTTCTGTTGTTTTTTACCGTTAGACTGCTTGCATAATTCATCTGCTTCCAATATTTATTTAAAATATTATGTATATGATTACCGCACGTTAATTTAGAAACGTTAGCTAATCCTAGTAATTTGACTGATATTGTGGTTTAGAGAAGTATTTCATTCATATATAGATTGAGTGGGTCCTGTTTTATTTTGTTAGTTTTGCGACGACTACCAATTAGAGTTTGGAGACATTTATTTTAAGACGGTATATTTTGGCAATATTCTATATTATTATTGATTGGGGTTGTAAATTTGTAGTTTATGTCGAGGACGTAGGAGCTCTCTCCTAGACCCCAACATCATCATCAGAGTATGAAGAGAAGCCTAGATTTGAATTTTAAGGAGCATTTTGCTTACACACACGATGGATAGGATAGGGCTAACGACCTCTCCTGCTTCTAGAGTAAATGGCTTCGAGAGGGCTCCACTTACATTTATTTTGCATTTTCAGTTTTTCAGTAATTCAATTTGTGATATGCGGAACCTTTGACCATCGTGCCATACAGTGTCGAATGCTTTCTCGATGTCAAGACAGTGCATTCTTTCTTATTAAAACTATGATTGTTTCTGTAATTCGAAATAGGTAGTCAGTAGTCTGTCTAAATTCTCTAAACTCATTTTTGATTTCTGGTAACCCTGCAACGAGCTCCAGGAATGTGGAGAATCAGTTACTAGCTATTCTTTCTAAGATTTTACTTACACAGCTGGTCAGGTTGTTACTGACTGTTCTTCGTTATGGAATATTAGTATAATCGTTTGCTTTTAAGAAACTTCCAAGAAAAAGCGTTAGTTTTTTTGTCTCTTGTTAATTTGCGTGTTCCACATTGGAAGCTGGGACTGTGTTTTTAATAATGTCCTTCAGTAGGTGTTTTTATATTGTTTGTTTATTCCTGCTGTTGGTTTAATGAAAATTTCAATTCCATTTATATTTGGAATTTGGGTTGATACGATAGTATATGTGTTTTCTGTGGGTGGTTGCACGTTTTGTTGTTGCTACTTTGGCGTTTTTATCTCTTTTTTTCTGGGGTGAGGGGTTGAATTTCGCGCAAAGATACATGAGGAGTAACCTTGGGCCACTCCTTTACCAACAAACAGTGGAAATGCTCGTCACGGTTGAAATGGCAAGCATGTTTGATGGAAACCGTCACCCTCAGATTGCGAGTCAACACTAACCACCTGGCCATGCCTGACTCGCATTTTAAACATTTGTGCATATATTGTGGTGTTGGTAATAATTGTTGCTTGGTTTGTTGTATGTTGATGTTGTAATTTATGGCTTTATTAACTGTTGTGTTTTTTATCTGAAATATGCATTGTTTAATTTTATATTTCATAGGTGGCTATGTGATTTGCTCTGCAGTTACAGCATTTAGAATTCGTTATCTCGTGCACTGTATAGCGTGATGACCTCTATCACATCCCGGTTTGATATGCTGCTAAAACATGGTCAAAACGCTGGTAACGGTAGTGTTGTGTGAATACAAACACTGGTGTTTTTGTAACTTTTTACATGACATCTTCGATGTCATAATATTATTCCGTTGTTTATTATTTGCACCACGTTGTATGTCCACTCTGATGAGGTTAGTTTATTTTTGTGCTAAACGTGATTTTAAATCTTAGAACTTCATAAGCACTGTATTGTGCTAGGTAACAATTTACACAATTAAAAAAATAGCTTACGAAAATACACAGATGAAACGCGTACATACCTATGGACAATAACACCCTATGAATTACCTCCCTGATAAAATATTTCTCTCAGTCTATAGGGAACACACTCGTTACAATTTCTCAGTCTCTTGTCCAATAGCTCGCCAAGAAATCTCGGAAAACTTGTGTAAGGAGGAACGTGTGTTTTTAAAAAGATACTAATATTCTATTTCTTCTCACATTTTTGTGTTTTGTACCAGACACAGGTATGGCCTAAAGCTAGCTGGCCCGAGTACATTCGCTGTCTTACATTCTATTTTTGCTAAGGGCTCGCTCCTATCTCTCTCTCCTTAAATTTCCACGCATCTACTTTGAAGTTTCTTCTGATTGTAAAATGTTCTTGAGGGTCAGTACCAATTGGTGTGTAAGTATACTTTCTTTATCTGGTTTTGAATCACAATTCATAGTATCTCTCTTTTTTATAGCACAAACATTTGAAAGCATATTTTCTATTTCTCTCATTCCAACATTTACAACCAAATGATTTATATTACTTTACATAACGTTAAAATTTTTTTAAATCGAAAGAACGTTTCGTACAGGTAGATTTATATCATGGAATTACAGGACGTGTTTATATATGCTTTTACTCAGTTCATTTATCACATTTTTAGTTTCAATCTTACTTGAGATTGAGGGCCTTTTGAGAAAAATGAACATTCTATGTATTTCTTAGGAAAAAACGGTCTGGCTAATTTGGTTTGCTTTCTTCACAATGAGGCTTCTATGTCTGTTTGTTTTTGGGGCTGCATAACAACAGTTACGGTATTTTAATGTAAAAATTGCTGAGTTCTCAACAAATATCAGATAGATGGATCTGCAACTAACTACATACTGATTCAGGAAATAAGGAAATTTAATATGATCAGATAACTGAGTTTTCATGGTATGTGTAAAATAATGGTTTGGATAGAGTTGGTAAACATAAAAATATTTAGTATTGAACAAACAAATAAAAATGCAGCGTATGTACTTGAGCACATGAAAAGAAAATCACTTCTACTAGGCTCTGCTTTCTCTTTCTCTCGAGATAGGACTCCATCGAACAAAACACAATGATCTGAAAAGTGGGTCTTTCCTTTATAATCTATTAGTAAAATTGAATCTAAAAAAAAAGTGTCAGAATGTAACAAGTAAGTTTGTTTTCTTTGTCCAGCTAACAGTGTAATCTAACATTTATTCCCTCACAGAATTAGTTGATTGTTATATTTATTCAACACATGCTTGACAATATATTACTGCAATACCCTCGAGGGTAGAATAGATATAAAATACTATAGGGAAGAAAGAAATCAAGTAATTAGAACAAGGTAATTTTAATTACTTTATGGATAATGTGTAGACGATATCACAGCAAAAAATAAATAACCACAAAACTTTGAAAATTTCTATATCACTGTAGCAGGTAGGAAACATCACACGCCCCCATTTTCTCTCGTTTAGGCTTCTTCTAAGTATACAATTAAATTTTATTTTAAATCAACCATATGTAAACTAGCTGCATGGACAAGAAGCGAATTAACTTTATTCTTAAGAACATTTACATATCACACAGATGAAACACATCCTTTACTAATGAATTAAAAGTAAATAACACGCAATATATATATCAAATTATTAAACGACCTGACCATCCTAGGTCATTTGTTTATTTTTAATTTCGTGCAAAGCTGCAGGCACTAGCCGTCCTTGCTTTAGCAGCGTAAGACTAGAGGAAAAGCAGCTGGTCATCACCACCCACCTATAGCTTTTGAGCGACTATTTTACCAGCGAATAGTCGGATTGACCGTAACATTATAACGCCTCCCACAGCTGAAATGATGAGCATCTTTGGTGTGACGGGGATTCGAACCCGCGAACTTTAGATTGCAAGTCGATCGCCCCACCTGGCCATGCTGGGCCTCCTTGCTTTCAACAATTAGCTCAAAATTACATAATGTAGTACATGCATCACAGTTTGTATTACCTTATAGCTTGAATAGCAGGGAATTCCACTTCCATTGAGTGATTAGACCTTTAACTTGAGACCATGTTAACTTTCATTATCAAAAAGTAATGACACTATGTAGTGTATACACTGCTCACTCAAAAGGCAAGGGTTGTCTTACATTTTGAGTCATTAAACTTCCATCCACCTGACTGTTCTAACTGTCATTATCAATCTAATTCGTTTTGTTTCAGAAGCCAACGTTGTTCCTAGTCAGAGCTGGTAGTCATTTACATAACTAGTAATGCCTCATCTGGTAGAATTCAGAATATCAGATACGTATCCACAGTTTTCTTTCCCTCATCAGATGTGTCATAATTATTTAAGATGATGTCTTTCTCCTCCTCTGAGTGATCAGTTTCTTCCCCAAACTTCTAGTCAAGGGCTTGTCTGTGATTTATGGATTCAACTTATAAACATGCCCCATGAATTTTGGCACTCCTTGCTGTAGTTAATATTTTAGAGGACCAACATTTTGTTGTATCAGGTACAGACTAATCCATCCAGCTCCAAGGTGCTTTTGTAGAGTTAGCACATACTATAATCACACCCAGTTGCTGTATTAGGGCATCTGTTCTTTTACCATCTGATAATAGTGCTTCTTTCATCGTACTACCTTACAAGTTGTTGGTAGGCTAATTTATGTGCACTGATCATCATTTATCCTAGCTATTTTACATACTCTGGGTACTTTTCATGGTGGAAGACCATACGTTAAGCTCACAGAAAGTAACACTACCTGTCTAAACACGAGCATGTTCGTTGAGTCTGTTGATCCATGTCCAATTGCTTTGCTTCGTACTTTATCATTATATATGTCAAATCCATCCCAGTTGGTTATGTCAGAATTAACAAGCTTTACAAGCATCCATATGAATTTCTTCCGGAACTGTAAGTCATGCTTTCCAATTCTTGGCGAGCAAATACATGACAGCCTCTGCTAGTGTATCGAAAAAATGAACACATTTTAGCCAACTTCGTGAAATAGCTGATAACGAATATGTGGCAGTAATCTGTTATAGTCTCAAGGAGTGGACCAGTGATACCTAGGGTTATCCTCTAAAAGGATACTCAATAATTCACTTTAAGAATTTACTCTGTCTTGACTGGATTTCCTCTGATCAGATACACCATACAGCATTCAAACAACACTGAACTTCTTTACTTACTTATGGCCAAAACTACTACCACAGAATATTAGTACATTTGTATAACACAAAGTCTAGAATATTTCTTGCTTACAGAGGCCTAATGTCCATCAGCTGTAGCAGTGTCAGAGCACCCTGCTTCGTGTGCTGATAACAAAACTGACTAACAGATTTTGCAGTATGTCCATGATAAGGATGCCAGTTCGTACTTGTAACTGTAAATTACAACATTCGCTGTGTGGGTGATACTTCCTAATCTCACTCAAATAGTCACTTCTCTAATATCTAGCCTATTACCATTTCTCATATTGAAGTCATTATTCATTGGCTGCAGTGGTAGCCTCAATTGGAGGGTTTGAAAGATCACGAGGACCTTTAAAGTTCGTGCCATTTTTGTGGTTACCAGGATATCAATTTCTCGTCCTTGTATTCTTATCAGCACATGTGAATCTCCACACAGCCCTGAATCACAGTTGGTTGACAACTAAACTCTTTAGTACAAGCTATTCATTATGCTCTCTAATCTGATATTCAAGCCAAACTGGGGGATAATCAGTTTCCAAAATATTTTACATAGCACCAACTGCTTGTTGCTTGTCACTCCAGACCTACTGATCTCATGGTTAGCTTCTTTGTATCATTCCTATATGTTACTACTTGCCAAAGTGCTGACACTGTGGCTTGGTGGGCACCTGCTGAGACATTGGCTAGAACATATAGCTCTTCTACCTGTGCTGTGACACAAAGTATGGACATTTCTTTCACCAGTGCCCACACAGTTCACAAAAAAATAGATGCTTTACTCTTTCCTCCTTAGACGATGTTTATGAGGCATCAGTCGTAGTTGGGGTATATTTTCCATTGGTATATCTTGTGATAGCATGTAAGTTTGTGATAGCATATACCTCATGAGTGAACCTTGCTGTAACATATATCCTGTGGAGAGCTAACTGCAGTATGTACCTCATTTGAGGACAAGAATAGTTCTGCCCACTAACTGGAGACCAGTATGGTTGTCTTGCATTTCTGTTATATGAGTATGATTGGTTATTAACCTTTCAAATGATTTTAGTTTACCATAGTGGAGATCTTGAATTTAACCCAATGGGTTGCTCGATTTTCCATTGGGTCAAATCAGTAATAAAGTTTTCATACAGTTTCTTAGTCACCATGCTACTTATCACTCAATATTAATTAGCACTAAGGTTCAGACTGTCTGTGTTCAGGCCACGCATAATCCTGAATTCACCCATTCCAAGAAGCGACTTACCTGAAATATTTTATGGCTGTGAATATGAATGCCTGCACATGACATTAGAATGTTCACGATTTTCAATGCCCACAGGCTTGTTTGTTTGTTTTTTAATTTCGCGCAAAGAAACACGAGGGGCT